>NW_027497054.1:0-191955 GCF_021521415.1 Bidens hawaiensis | reverse complement strand
TTTTTTTTTATTTTTTTATTTTTTTTTTTTTGTTTTTTTTTTTTTTTTTTTACATTTTGAAAAGACAATTGGAGTGATTATATTGTGTCTTTCTTTGAATAGTTATTTTTACACTTTTGAATCTATTGCGGTTATTTGCTACTAATTATAAAAGTGTAGGTTGGTGCGTACTTATCAATTTCATTAGGCGCACTCAAGACACATAGGCCTCAAAAGTTCTAAAATAGTCTTTTGAATAATAAAATTTTCAATGTAATTCCTTTGACCTCTCCTAGATCTAAGTTTCAACAACTATGAATTAATGTGTAAAAAGACATAGTTTGCGACCAATTTTTTTTGGGTTTTGAGCATGGTTATTGTGTTTGCTTTAAGTTAAAGCAAGTCACTGACACTGCTGTTTAATGGACTGCTTCTGTTAGTTTAATTAATAGCTCTAGGAGTGTTGCAGGCACCCCAAAAGGTTGGGAATAATATCTATTCGTTTTTTTTTGGAAATGATCATCTTTGATTAGCTTGATGTATTCGGTAGTGCGGTATTTATTTATGTATTTAAGTGGGAAATGCTAAAAGTAATATGTTGTTGAAAGAAAACTTGGAAGGGAGATTATATCTTATATGACTTATTTGGTTTAGACTTTAAGCAAAAGGAAGCACTCTATATTTGACAGGTAAAATCAATGTAACACTAAAATGGAAACCTGAATGACAAAAAAGTTGAGGAGTATTTTGGCATTTATCTGTTTTCTAAGTGACCCTTTTCTATTCTTATGTTTTCATGAAAAGAGAAAATTGACATTTTGTGGGGTACTCTTGGTTTTGCTAGAGTAATTAAAGACTCGGCTGATTTATTTGAAATTGTAACATGTTACTCAGGTTATGCTTGTCTGCGCAATATGTTGTGTTTAGGAGTAAATAATAAGTGTTGTATTATTTTGTAATCATGTGTTGGCATTAAATATCTAAATGGTTAATCTACTAGCAGATGTACTTCTCATATTTCAGGACACCCATTTGAAATTGTAGTAGGGATACATGTACACAGTGCAAAGATGTTACGAATCATACTTGTGGCATAGTTTAGCATGTAGGAGTACTACAGTAGCACTCACTATAGTAACAAAGTAATAATATTTTTTTCGGTAAACTGATTTAGGAGATTGTAAGCTTTAGAATAAACTTTGGTCTTGGTCAACTTTCGACTGTATTAATATCTAGCAAAGTTATAAAGTTTACCCGTGTGACTTGTTTGAGAAAATATAGGCCCGTTTGAGAAAATATAGCCCAAATCAGTCTATAAATGGTTAAACGGTTAAAATTGTCACTTCTATTCAATAAGTTAAATCGTGACACCCAACTAGCATCTTGATTATTGACTAGTTTTGTCGTTCACTTGCATGGCATGTTAATACAACGAAGGTTGTTATCTTGGCCTTAGATGCATTATATATTGACTTGATTATCAGTTGTTTTGATGATTGTGCTTGCAACTATTCTCCTTTTAGTCAAATACTTTCAATTGGCCCATTTGAGACAAAACTCTTAAAAAGACTGCCTACATTGTTTATATTAACACGTAAAGGGATCGAGATTGCCACCTATAATATGCACCATTTACCATTGCTTGTGAATTGTGATATTCAGATGATGCTTATAATCTGATGTAGGCTCTTCTTGTTGATGCAGGTTGGAGGTGCTACTGCCGCCCCCCGGGTACCACTTCTAAAGCTCAGTCTTCTTTAGTTGCAATATTTTGTTATGGCATTTTTTTTTTCGCCCTGGATTTGGAGTTTTCTGCTTGCTAGTTGTTGATGAACTGCACTTGACCTGCCGTGTGTGTGCTTTTTTTTTTCTTTCAAAACGGCTGCTTGTGAATAGGTTTAATTTAAATGTTGTGATGTAAGACATTTGCTTTCTGTAAACTGATTTCCTTTTAAGACGGGGATTGTACCTATAATCCATTTGTGTATGTTAAGTGTCGGTTTTCTAACTTGTTTTAAACATGATAAACTTAATGTGAATGTGACACAAGAATCACCTTATATTCCTTGTGACTGTCTCATAGTCCCTTTCTTCTGTCAATATAATCTTGAATTTTGATTGCCTATGTTTATGTTCTCTATCTATTCTAGGTTCAAAACTTTTGCTCTCTCTATGAACTATGTATAAAATAGGGTTTATCTTCCTTGTAACTTTGTGACTCCATCTTAAACATAAAAATAAGGTATGATTAATACAATCATATAAGATAAACAATAAGCCAAATGAGTAGTCCCTCTGCTCCTCATCTTTTGGTTATGTGCTAGTTGGTGTGTCCGGCTCTTCAAAGTTTGATCGAGTAGATCATGAATAGAGCCATGTGCAACGAGGAGTGATACAAACAAGAGAAATAAATGAAAACTTACTCATCAAAATATATGAAAGAAATGCGCATAAAAAGTTGAAATATACAGAGACTACTCGATCAGGGAAACATAAAGGAATTAGAAACAATGAGGGTAATTTTTTCGATGTTTGCTATATTAATGTCCTGGAGCTTGTTCAAAACACTTGTATGTGAAAGTCAACAACAATAATAAACGTCAGTCACCAGCATAATCATTAGATACATGATGATATGTAGACGATTTTTCGTTGATATAGATATCATGTAGATTTTTTGCTAACATGAAACTCCACATGATTAGTTTTAATTGATTTAGCCCTCTTGGGCGCTAAGCCACTAACACATTAACGAAGAAGAGGGGAAAGGCCCCTTTAGCGCCCCCTTTTGTTTGAAGCGGCACAATTTTAGTGGTTGATCTATCTACCCTAGTTAGCCCACAAAAGATGATCTTAGTGTGAATGAGTATTCGTGCTAACTTCTATCATCGCCCCTTCAAAATAAATGGTACTAGCGCCTTAATTTTGAAAATAATCATCCTTATGAAAAAACTACAGTTTTTTTTCCTGTTAAACTGGGAATAAAAAATTCAAATAGTCTGCCCGAAGAACATAAACAAACCCAGCCATTAGAGAAGAGAGAAAATTTGAAAGAGATGAGTAAATTTGAAGGAACACCGTTTATCCTCTATTTATTTATCAATATATTTGAAAGTGGTTGTGAATGAAGAAGAAATAAAAGATAATGATGAAGATGTAAAATTTATTATATAATTGTATATAAGAGAGAAAATGTAATGTTTTTTTAGTGTAGTTATAGAGATTTAGATAGAAAGGCTACCGAGAATACTGTAACATACAAGAGTCAAGGCCCACCTCTTTCCAATTTCCTTTCTTCTACTACGTTTACCAACCAAATCAACTACCATCATTGAAGGTTCAAACCTATCACCAGTCCACCACAATGAAAACCATCATTAAACCCATCTTGATTAGAAGGGCGTGCAGCTCCCAAATGCGATATGCAAGTCATGTGGGAGTTCAACTGAGGACCTGGCACATTTGTTCTTTGACTGCAGGTTGGCGAAAAGAATATGGCTTGGAATTCAACAGTGGACCGGGTACAAGGTGGCAGAATGTAACTCGCTCTATCAGTTCCCATTTTCAAGGGCAATCAATGGAAAAATGAGAGATATAATCTATACAATTATCTTGGCTACGTGTTGGTGCTTATGGAAGGCGAGAAACGCTAAAGTTTCCAGAAGCGAAACGCTAGGAGCACACAAGATTTTGGACAATGTTAAAGTTAGCTCGTTTGCTTGGATCAAACATCGTGCTAAGATAAAAATTTTAGAGTGGTCTAGGTGGTGCAGGGCCGTCCCTGAGGATTTATATACCTCAACCGAGCTGAAAAAAAAAAGACCTGTATAGCTTAAACGGGTTTTGGAAATAAAATTTTTTTAGGATGTATATTTAAAATTATTAACATCCATACCTATAGAGGCAAAACTTGAACAATTAAATTTAGGGGGGCTGACAAATATTAGACCTAAAAAACAAAAAAAAAAAAATATCACCAAATAAATATTTCTAATTAAATCAAGTTTATTTTTGGATTTATGAGAGGCTTGACTAACCAACTAAATACACATAATATTACTAAAACTACAGGGTCTAAAATCTAGGTTAGTGATAGAACTAGAACATTTTAACTAGAAGGTCAAAAACACACTAAGTTATTCTTGCATCCATGTGTAAAACATCAAGGTCATATGATTAAGTATTACTTTCTTGCTTTCTCTCGTTTACTAGACAAATTAATAATCATTAATCAGTTTACCCAAAACAAGATCACCAAAAGTTTATTCTTCAAAAAGTTTTTTCTAACTTATTTAAGTATTGATTTCATTGGTATTTAGAAGAGAGGATAGAACCCAACTATTGTTTAAGGTTTCTTTTACAACATATTCTTTTAGAGAAATATTTTAAAGAAATAAACATGTATTGTTAAATTAAAAATTAGAGTAAGTCGTATAAATTTATAGTCAGCAAAGTTAATAGCTTGATATAAAAAATATAATAATCATATAGAATTAAGAAAAAAAAAAGTAAAAGTAAAAAGCTGTTAGTCATTCAGATCATTTACTCATATAGTAATAAATAAAACTAAAAATAGATTTACATCTTAGTAATAACTTAAAATAAATTTACAACTTAAATTAAAAAGAAAAAAAATATGCATATAAAGCATATACTATAAAGTGTTGATTGTTCACGGTGTCAGTAGAGAAAATCAGAAAAGCGAACACAAAAACCAAGAAAAAAAGTATTATTTTTCTTCAACCATCTTCTTCCTCATTCTGTTTCTGCAAGCTCATTTCCTCCATGAAAACTTCAATCTATCACTACATAAAAGATTAAAAAATATATAAAAATAATTATGGCCCCCAAAAATTTACGTGTCTCGGACGGTTCCGGCTCGCCCTACCCAAGGGCCGCCCCTAAGGTGGTGTATGTTTGATTTCTCTTGGTCCTAGTTGATGGTTAGGCCATCGTATCTGGGTTAGCCCAACATTATTTGTTTGTTTTTTGGGTTGTATTTTGTACTGTTTGTGTTGTGGGTTGAGCTACTTGCTTACCCCCCCCCCCCCCCCCTCCTTTAATAATATTGCTGTTCTAAAAGAATTTTTTAAATATTTTTCGGTGAGAAAAGTCTGACGACCTTTTCTTTCAGTTGACACTTTGTAACACACCACAAAGCACCGCAACCAACTAATCTCGTTTTTCGATCGAATTGTGGTGACGAGATCAACTAAATCAGGAAGGAGATCTAGCATTGGTGGAACCAGAACTTTTTAACTAAGGATCACAATATAGTAGTTGTACATTCATAGTTTGCTAGTGTACATCAATAATTGGTAATCGTAACTTGAATTCCATAAAGTGAAACCGCTATAAAATAAATGGCTTCACTATCAAGATTTGCAAAAACGTGTTTCTCTATGTAACATAATAGTGGATCCATGAGAAAGATGTACACATCTTAATTAATGTGTAAATAGCTGTTGATAAAATTTATTATGGAAAAAAAAAAACTTTCAATGGTAATCGTGAAGTACCAAAGAAAGTGATTTAAAGAATTTGATGAATTCTCATGTTTGGTTCTTTGTGTTTTCTTCAATTATCTTTTAAAAGTAACGTTTCTACATAACAAGAGTTCAAATTTCTTTTGACTAACTTTTATTTTTTTAACAGTTAAGTGTAACCGGTTGTTAAGAACTCCAAAAAAAATAATACTAATATACCAAATAAAATAGTCAAACCAATATAAATTTGTAAAGTAAATCAAATAAAGAAAAAAAATTCATAGGCTAAATGCAATTATATTAAATTATTATCAAACAAATAATCGTTAAAAGTAAAATATAAAGCTATTAAGTTCCTAAACCTCATATTGAAAAATGAAGGTAACTCTAAAAATGTTAAACAAGTTAGGTTTGTAGGGGCTCGCGTTTACTCCCTTCGTTTCCATCCAAATATAAATTCTCGTTCGCAATAGAGAGTGTTCGTCGGTCTTATTATGGTTTCAGTTGATGAGGTTGTCTCCAAAAAACGCAGGTTTCACCGAAGTTTTTATGTGAAGAAGATGGAGCGTGTGTGTTGGCTGTTGGTGGGACCCATCACAACTTGTATTTTATTTCTATAATAATAATATAATGTTTCCTCCGTCCCATTTTAAATGTTCATTTTTTTATTTTTGGTTGTCCCAATTTAAATGTCATTTCTATACATCATCATCATCATCATCATCATCATCATCATCATCGTACTCAGTATATCCCACCAATAGCAAAGCTATAGTAGGGTCTGAGGAGGGTAAGATGTAGACAGCCTTACCTCTACCCCATAAGGATAGAGAGGCTGCTTCCGGTGAGACCCCCGGCTCGATAGTAGTTTTGCATCAAGCCTTGGACATAAGGCATTTCCAATTGTGCTCTTATCATTACATATGCTAGATGTTTCATTTCCAGTTTAGCCATAATAACTTAAAGGACATTATTGTCATTTTACAGCTCACAAAATAAAATGATCAAACATTTCTTAATTTGTGTGTTTTGGGTCCATGACATTTAAAATGGGACGGAGGGAGTAATAAATTGTTAAATTATTAATTATATATTTATTATTTTTAATTGTAGTTATCCACATCACATGCTATATCATACAAAAATAAACGGAGTTACCAATCCATTAGTCAATGATTGTTAATGGTAATGAAAATGAAAGTTGGGATTACCACTATTTATATTATTAGTTAGGATTAATGGTCACTAGTTATGATTATTAAAATCCAATTTTCTCTTTTATCAAGTACCAAAATGTATTCGGTAAAAACGTAATTTCAAAGGTCTCAAAAGAGCGTGTTAAGAAGCAGATATCAATACAAAGGCTTAGGTTATGTTTCTGGAACGTTTGTTGTTGGTTTGTAGACATTAGTGTTGAAACTTTTTAAAACACCCCATTCTAACATGAACCAAACTAAACTTTTTTCTTAATCGCTCTATTCGAAACGAACCCGATATGACATGTTACCCGAACCGACAGTGTTGCCAAGCTTATATATCCATATCTAGAACTGTATTCATTTATTGCTTTGACAAACAAAGACATAATATTTATAACAAATCAACAAACTGTGCACCCAAGTCGATGTGGTTATCATGGTTTTAAGTTTTACATGGTACACCCATAGTACTAATCTACACGCCTGAAAACATTTATAGACAAAATCAACTCTTCATATGAAGATAAACAAATAACATGCATTTTCAGTGATTATTGAAACCTTAAGTAATTAAGTGTAATATTAGTTAACAGTTATTAACAATGCAGATTTGAGAAAGGGGTATTTGAAATGAGTAAGAACCATTTAAAAGATACTAAGCAATATTAGGGGCATTGCATATTTCTGTTTCTTGAGTGAACTAAGATACATGGTTTGTGATCTAATACATGAGTATTGGTGTAACATGTTTTATAAGTGATGATTAACAATGTTGAAAGGTAAAATGTTCGGTTTCACATGACATTTGTTTTCTTAATATATGTTACAAGCTTGGATCTTCCTTAGTCCTTACAACATAATTTATGTTTTTTTCCTGATGAGTGATGAATATCTATGATGTTTAGGCTTGAATCTGTTTATACTACAACATAAGTATCTCCAAAAAGACTGGCAATTTTGAAACGTGTCATATGGTTCACTTTAGTTGCATGGTTAGACATTTTGTACTTACACATAGAGGCGAATCTAAGGGGTGCCCGGGTTACCCCTCAACTTTCCCGGCGTAGTGCAAAAGTTTTTTTCGTCAAAGTTTTATGAATAAGGATACCCCTGAAGAAATATTATGTTACCCCTAGACGTGGGCGAAATTAAAAACGGTACCCTATTTCTCTGGTAAGTTGCAACAACAGTCATTGTTGGGTGTTGTTTCAATGAGGAAGTTATATTGTAGAGATTACAAAGAAACATGTGCCCTGCTTGTTTTATTTTTTCATTACACAATCTTAGTTTGATGGCCTATATAAAAACCTAACAAAAACCTTGTTTTATTATTTTATTACACAATCTTTAGTTTCATGGCCTATATAAAAACCTAACAAAAACCTTTACCAAAAATATTGTTTTGACATAGTCCACAAAATAATTTGTTTATTATTTATATGCAAATCCATAACATTGATGCAAAATTTAAAAAACTAAGATATTTCCAATGTTAGTAAACTGTATAATATTTATTCGACCTAGTATATAGAATTATAATAAGTTATGTAGTTAGTTACCCTATTTAATACTTTATTACCTTTTCTATTTAACAAAACTAAAAACAAATATTTGATTGATAAATATGCCTAGCTGAAAATTAGTAACTTAATAGCGGTCTTGTGGTTGAATATCAACTAAAAAAATAAATAAATTTTATATACAGTTCTGTCACATTAAGATATACGACACCCCCCTCCCTTCTCTTCTTGGGTCATAAAACTATAGTTCTGTCACTGCCATTGGATTCAATTTTCTTTTTTTTTTTGTTACCCCTCAAATTTTCTTTTAGATCGTCACCGCTTACACATAAGTAACTACTGAAAATACCATATTAGTACAAATAACTACTCAACAACTTCCACTCTGCAACAATATTTGGATGTGACAGATTCCTTTATAGCTTCTCCTCTTCTTCGAGCTCTCCAACATGAAAATTTGGTACATGGATGCAATGGTTATATTCATAATAAAATTTATCTACACAAAGCCTATACTTCTATATATTCAAATATGTGTTCTTATAATCTGCTTTATGCGGACCAACAACACAAAGAATTGATACTCGTAATAATTAAAATAACTAAACAAATTAGTATATGCTGAAATTTAGACAAATATTTTGCTTTTAAGCTTTACTCAGTACATCCATAGGAACCTAACCTATATTAAATCACCTTGTATACAATTTTAATATGAATACTTGAAAGACCCAAAATCTTGATAATTATACTCAAAAAAGGTCCAAATTGCTTTTGAGTGAAGGAAGATATTAAAGACTATATTTTTCAAAAACTCACGAAATATGATAAGAATAGATGAAATTCACTATTAGGTACAGCATACGCAACAAAAGCTTTCATATAAGAACAATACCGAATCTTGCATTACGTGGCTTACGATATCAAGTTATGCGAAAAGTTGAAGTGATCAGATTTGCGAAAACTTGGTGAAATGCAAAAAGTATATCAAAAGCGAGAACTTCACTAAGAATCGAGAAAGCGAAAAGAATCAAGAAAGCGAAAAGAATCAAGAAAGCGAAAAGTTGGTGGATGTTTTCGCATACACGAGTTTTAGTATAAATATAATGCATAATTGTTGGTTATTTCATGAAAAGTTTAAGAGATTAAAAAAACAATAAAAATTAATAATATATTTATTCCTCACACACTTAATAAAATAGTTGGACCAAACATAACTGTGTTTTTAGGTGTTTTTAAACGAACTCACTTTATAATTTATACCGACACGTTCAAAAAAAACAAAACAAAGCAATATTTTTAGATTGCTTTAAAACAAAGTTATTTTATTAGGAAAAAATAAATCATAATAACTAAAAAAAAAAAAAAAACAAAAAAACAAAGCCATATAATATCGATTGCAACTTGGGTCGGGTCGTTCACCTGACCCGGTTGCTTGCTACTTTTCATATTTTCCTTTCTTTTAATTCATTTTAGCAATCCAACCTCATTTTTGGTTGCCAATGGGCATATAGTCTTATGTTAGTGCTTCTCATCCTTGGTTCGAAAATCTCAACCTATTCAAATGTTGTCCAAAAAGCTTGATTTCAAATCATATCTATGTCTAAACACAAAGAAATAATAATGAATAGAACACACATCAGTCTTTAAAAAAAGTTTTAGTTTACCATTTTAACAAACATACCCTCTAAATGCATTGATGCAATAAAGCTGCCATACCCAAACATGTCAAAGGCCACCAGGTTTAGAATCAGTCAACTCATCATGAATAAGGCAATACTTAAAAATGACTTAATTAAGCATATTTTGTGTTGTAGTATTTACCTTTGAATATGAAGGGTAGCCACCAATGGCTTGTGTTTTGTATGAGCTAAAGAATGAAGCATCCATCTCATCATACAAAGGAAAAAAAAACCGTTAGTTATGTTAAGAACAATGAAATTGAAGATTATGCAACAAAAGTCTCTGAAAAGGAACAAAGTGCAAACCGAAATTCCATAGGCAAAATAGTTCTCCCTTTCTTCTACAGATCGACACACAGTTAAGCGAAGTTACAATATTGAATCTTGAATGTACTAAAGTTTATGAGCGAGGTAGTTAATTCTAGTGTTAAGTGTAGTAAGAACAATGAACCTTATAGTTCAAAACATAAACAATAACCTATCTTTGTAAACCGTATACAGGGGAAGTACATATCTTCAGCTTCTCATCTTCGGTTCGAAAACACCAACCTGTTCAAACGTTTACCACAAAAGTTTGATGTCGGATCATAATATCATAATTATGAAGATAAACTAATAACATGCCTTTCCGGTGATTATTGAAAGCTTAAGGCGTTAACAATGTAGATTTTAGTAATGAATATTTGAAATGAGTAAGTGTTGAGTGTGAAGCCACTCTTGTGGTTTGTCAAAAAGCAGCAGCAGAAAACATGTGTGAAACCTGCAACCATGTTTGCAGCCTGTCAAAAGAAGTGGCTGAAGACACTGTGTGTTATCCATTTTCTTTTGCAACATTAATTTCTTTGTTTGACAAATTTCTCTATAATCTCTATATAGGAGACTGATCTTGTATCGGCTTATATCATAAAAAACAAGTAATAAACTACGTGAAAATTGACCTTCGGCCACACGAAAAAAGTGTGGCCGTAGGCCTTTAGCCACACACATTTTGTTCAGGTCATATGTGGCCAAAGGTCGCGACACCGTGGGTATGATATGGCCACACACAGTTTTTAGTGGCCTTATGTGGTAATACGTGTGGCTAAAGGGTACAGGCATTAGTTGCTGGCCATCAAGAAGCCTCTCCAATAAGTATGGCTAAACGGTAGAAAATGGCCATATGACTATTTCCTATGAGTGACCATTGCACGTATATAGCCACATGAATTATTATTTCAGCCATATGAATTTTACAATAATGTGGCCAATAGGGTTGTGTTAAGCTTGCATTATGACCTATACCGTGTGGATATAGCAAAGAAATGGCCACTTAAATTTTATAATAGAGTGGCCAATTATATGATATAGACACTGGATATTACATTAAAAGTGGCTAAATATGTTTACTTGCCACTCAAACACTCCTTTGTAGATTATAGTGTGGCTATTGTCTTACCGTTTGTCACACATACTGAGGTACTGTGTGGCTAATCATATCATATAGACACCGGAGGTTATTTTCAATGTGGCTAAAATGTGAACTTGCTAGTCAAACACTCTTTTGTACTTTGTGGTGTGACCATTGTCTTACCGTTTGTCACACATAATGTTTTTCCTAATTTAAAGTGTGGCTATTGTCAAACTTTTCGTCACACATAATGATATATTGTGTGGCCAATCATATCATATAGACACCGGAGGTTATTGTCAATGTGGCTAAAAATGTGAACTCGCCACTCAAACACTCTTTTGTAGTTTGTGGTGTGGCCATTGTCTTATCGTTTGTCACACATAATGCTTTTGTAATATAAAGTGTGGCTATTATCATACTTTTGGTCACACATAGATAAATGTGGCTATTTCATAAGTTTAACAAACCCAATAACATAAATTCAAAACAAGTTTACATTAACAAACCTTCACTAATAAGTTATGGATTCAAAATATTTGAAACTAATAATAATTACTACCGACCTCAAACTTTCTCATAAACTCATCAAATTGTTTTTGTCTCCTTTCTTCATTTTCCTTAAGTTCTTTTTCCATTTATTCCATTCGTTTCACTCGTTCTTCCAACTCGTTTCTTGACTTCCTTTCATCTTTTTCCATTTCGGCTCTAACTTTTTGAACATAAAATTGTTAAAATATTAGCATCATAACTAGTAAAGGGTTAATGTGAGGCGAAACCTCAAAGCATGACGACTATCACGCACAGTCACATTAGACATAATGTATACACAAACAAAAACTTTAATAGACGACTCGTTGGTGATAATAATCAATGTCAACTGTACTAAAAAGTCCTAACATGTATTCACACATCGTATCATGGCAAATCAACCGAAAATTCATCATACAACTTAACTTATGATCACTTAGTTCACGAGACAGATTATAGCATGTACAGACTGATTTTATTCACTAAGAAAAGATTAAGGGGCTGTTTGTTTACATCTGAATGAAACCATTCAGATGTAAACATCTGATTCATTCAGACTTCGGACTGTTTAGTTTAAAACAGAAAAACATCTAAATGGTTAAAATTATGTTTGAATCATTCATATTTGTTGTTGTTGCTGAATGGGACAGAGGTTCATTCAGATCTGAATGAACCAAACAACCCCTAAGTATAAATTTTACAAAATTTACCACAGTTGAATATATGAATTAGGTTTCTCATAAAAATTTTATTATATTTTTCTCATACATACAAAACTCACAATAATTCAATCATTACAGATATGTACCAACAGTTCAGCAGATTGCACAACAAACACTTGTTTAATGGTTCTATCAACTCATTAATCTAAATTGTGCAAGACCAATTCGATTGTCTTCAAAACTCATAATACTAACATTCAGAACTGGAAACAGCCTGTTTGGTTTTGTCACTAGGGAGTTATGGTGTCAGAAAGACAGGCCAAAATATAACTCCCCGAATCAGCTTTGATCAGTGTTTTTGTAAAATCATAAAACTATTCAAAACATGTCAAAAAATTAAAAACTTTACCTTTATGGAAACTAAACTCATAGTGCTATATCCTAGAATCAAAAATCGTTTAGTAATCATCGTTTAACATCATGTTACATACCAATAAATAAACGAAAACGAATCTGTCAGCAAACCGTTGTCATCAAACAAGTGCAATACATACCTTTTTAGCGATGAAAGAAGATGTACTAAGCTTCAATTGCAAGAAATAACACTTAAAACTGAAAATCCCCAAACTTGGTTCTTAGGGTTCTTCACACTCAACACGAATCTGGCAAAAATCGAGATAGAATTGATGGAAACCGACACCACACGTGAATTCCTCTCGCAAAAATAGTTAGATTAAAGCCCAGAATCAAATGATTTGGTTAAGAATTGAGTGAGTTAGAGAATTAATGATTGAGGATTATGGTGGGTGTAAAGAGATGAAGAAGAAGTATAATAATAAGAAATGAAAAGAAAGAAAAAAATGTAGGTTAAATATGTGGTCAAATTAAATTTAAGAATGGGAGGGTAATTCAAATTTTTTTTTGAAGAAAAGAGGGGGTTGAATTTAATTTGAAATTTTGAGGGAAGTGAAATTAATATGAACTAAATATGAATTTAATTTATTTTTAATAATTAAAATAAAGAGTTGTTAGTGTAAATATGTGTATATATATGTGTGTATCAACTAATTAAACCTTAAATAATATAAGAAATTGTATAATAAATATAAAAACATATAAAATAAATACAAGTGATATTTACAGTTGCTCTAAAAGAGTTGTATAAGAGTGTAGTAATTAGTATTAACGCCCAATAAACCCTACTTTCATTAGTGGGTCATACTAGTTCTTGATCGGTGTTAGTGTCCCATTATAGCATCTATCATATCACAGTTGCTCTAAAAGAGTTGTATAGGAGTGTCATTAGTCATGGTTAGGTGTTAACGCCTGAAACACACCATACTTTCATCAACAGGCCTTATTTGGCCATGATTTGGGTCAATGGCCCAACATGTTATACATTCATCAATGGGCCTTAATTGGTATTAGTGGTCATTATAGCATCTATCATGTCCCCGTTGCTACAAGAGGGTTGTATATGAGTGTAGTGAGCCATAGGCATGTGTCAACGCCCGATAACATGTCATACTTTTATTAATGGGCCATATTGGGCCTTGATTGTTGTTAATGGCCAATATCGTCTCTTTCATGTCATGGTTATGTTAACAGGTTGTATAGGAGTGTAGTGAGTCACAGTTGGCCGTCATACTTTGCATTAATGGGCCGTCTTGGGCTTTGATTGTTGTTAGTGACCCATTGTAGTCTCTATCATATCATAGTTGCTCTGGTTGAATATGAGTTTAGTGAGTCATAGTTTGGTTACGCCCAATAGTATGTCATACTTTCATCAATGGGCCTTATTGGACCTTGATTGTTGTTAATGGCCAGTATGGTCTCTATCATGTCATAGTTACGTTAACAGGTTGTATAGGAGTGTAGTGAGTCATAGTTGGTCTCATCAAATGGCGTTGATTGGTATTAGTGGCCCATTATATCACCTATCATGTCATAGTCGCTACAAGGAGGTTGTATATGAGTGTAGTGAGCCATAGTCATGTGTCAACGCCCTATAACATGTTATACTTTTGTTAATGGAACATATTGGGCCTTGATTGTTGTTAATGGCCCAATATATCTATATCATGTCATAGTTAATTTAACAGATTGTATAGGAGTGTAGTGACTCATAGTTGGTGTTAACGGCCAGTAGCATGTCATACTTTGCATTAATGGGCTGTCTTGGGCCTTGATTGTTGTTAGTGACCCATTGTAGTCTCTATCATATCATAGTTGCTCTAAAAGGGTTGAATACGAGTTTAGTGAGTCATAGTTTGATTAACGCCCAATAATATGTCATACTTTCATCAATGGGCCTTATTGGACCTTAACTGGTGTTTGTGGCCCATTATAGCCTTTATCACATCATAGTTGCTCTAAGAAGGTTGTATAGGAATGTCATTAGTCATAGTTAGATGTTAATGGCCGATAACATGTGATACTTTCATCAATGGGTCTTATTGGGCCTTGTTGGTGTTAGTGGCCCATTATAGCCTTTTTCATGACATAGTCGCTCTAATGAGCCATATTAGGGCTTGAAATCTCTTAGTGGCCTATTATGGCATGTGATATGTAACATTAGATATTTAAGGGTTATATCGTGTTATAGGGAGTCATATTAGACCATAATAGATAAAAGCAAGTCATACATGTCCTAATGGGCCATATTGGGCCTTGAAATCTCTAATGGCCCATTATGCATATAATTTTAAATTGTGTCTTAAGAGGTACAACTCGCCTAACCCGTCGATATACATTAAACATAGGGGTGGCAAATGGGTTGGGTTGGGTCGAAACGGGTTATGGGTCGGAACGGGTTAGGGTTGAAATGTGTCAGGGTTGGAACGGGTCAACTAAAAAAAAAGGTTGTTATTGTTCGGGAACGAGTCAGGGCCAAAAGGTTCGGGTCATAACGGGTCCGGGTCAAAATGGGTCAAGGTCGGAACGGGTTAAAATGGGTTTTGGGTCTTTTTTTCGAACAAGGACAACAGAGGAAATGTTTTAGTTTTATCAATAAAGTTCATGTTCCAGTCCAGTTCGTTTCACCACTTAACAACTCATTTTTACAGCAAACAACATGCTAAATAGCTCGTTTCAGCGATATTTCAGTTCGTTTAAGCACTTAACAGCTCGTTTTAATTGCAAACAACATGTTAAACAGCTCGTTTCAGCGATTTTTCAGACCGTTTCAGCACTTAACAGCTCGTTTCAACACTTAACAGCTCATTTTAGCGATTTTTCAGTCCGTTTCATCACTCAACAGCTCGTTTTAACAGCAAACAACATGTTAAACAGCTCGTTTCAGCAAGTCTTCAGTTCGTTTCAGCACGTAACAGCTCGTTTTTACAGCAAACATCATGTTAAACAGCTCATTTCAGCGATTTTTTAGTCAGTTTAAGCACTTAACAGCTCGTTTCAGCACTTAACAGCTCGTTTAAGCACTTAACAGATCGTTTCAACGCTTTTTGACCAGTTTTGCAGCAATAAAAAATCAACAGTTCAACTGGTTTTTGCCTGTTTCAGCAGGTTACATAACCAAACGTTTTGTGTTTTCAATCCAGAAAACAAGTATAGGCAAATGTTTAGTGTTTTCAAAACCAATATGCAAGTATGTCTGTGTTTTCAATCCAAAGCCTGGTGTCGCGTGTAACAGAGTTTTCTCAAAACCAAATGAACGCATTTGACTCGCTAACTGTTACCTAGTACAAGTGTTTTAAGTTATGAGAGTATGTTCAACAACACATGACTCTAAGACCCACGTATGAACTCACACACAAACACAAACTTGACTCGACGAATCGTTGGTGATAATAAGTAATGTCAACAGTACCAAAAGTCTTAACATGTATCCACACATCATATCATGGAAAAGTAACCAAATATTCATCATACAACTTAACTTATGATAATTCAGTTCACGAGACAGATTCTGGCATGTACAAACTGATTTTATTCACAAAGAAAAGATTAAGGATAAATTCTACAAAATTTACCACAGTATGACATATGAATCAGGTTTCTCAAACAATTTTTATTATATTTTTCTCAATCATAGAAAACACAAAATAATCCAACCATTACAGATATGTACTAACAGTTCAGCAGATTGCGCAACAAAAAATAATTTAATGGTTCTATCAACTCATTAAACCAAATTGTGTAAGACCAATTGGGTTATCTTTTAAACTTATAATACTATGTTCCAGAAGTGGAACCAACCCGTTTGGTGTCACACCCTGCCAACAGGGGGCCTGGGAGTTTCAAAGACAAATTGGTA
This sequence comes from Bidens hawaiensis, assembly GCF_021521415.1. Taxonomy (NCBI): domain Eukaryota; kingdom Viridiplantae; phylum Streptophyta; class Magnoliopsida; order Asterales; family Asteraceae; genus Bidens; species Bidens hawaiensis. The sequence goes on along the minus strand of NW_027497054.1, from coordinate 175,236 downwards.
CCAAGTGTAGGCAGCGGAATATTATTGAAAAAAATTAAGTTACAATGTTTGCACTAAGTATTTATGACAAGGTGTAACTACACAACTATCTCTTCTCTGACACTGCTACAAACCCGAGGTTGGTTCTACTAATCTTCTTGGCATCTAATCTTCATAATTCATGTTCGGCATACGCCTCTATCCTTAAGCATTCTCATTACAAAGATAATAAAAATTGCTAATCCCCATAGTACCTGAATACATGCTAAAAAGTGTCAACTAAAAAGTTGGTGAGTTCGTGAGTTTAGCTCACATACACATAAAACAGTTCATTCATAAAAGCGCGCAAGTTTGCGTGTATGTAAGTATAAAGCATGGTTCACATCAATCAAGTCCACAATCAATCCTGCAACTAGCATAAGTATCCCCAACTCATACTAGAAGTTAAACCGTCCCGGATTATCACCCTGCTAAAAGCAATAATCAAACACGTAGGTTATATGCCGCAATGATCCGCATATCTTAGTGTGGTTTACCTAACATAGGGTCACTGTGCGTGAGGGTCTCCCAAATAGTACTACCCATACAAGCCTCCGTCCCATTCCCTTGGGCTAATGATTGTGTAAAAGTTGGGACAAAACTTAGCAGTAAAACACTTATTGATAAATATCACACCATAAGTAAAACCAGCATGTATCCAGCCCAAAAAGTTTAAATAAAAAGGGCAGCACGAAACTCACCTCGGTCCGTACGCAATATGTATATGAAAGATAATCAATGAGCTTGCACTATTCTAGAAATCACCAAGTACGCCTAGTACATATATTAATCAACAATAAGTTATCGAAGAACAATGTAAAATTCGTTATTGGTATTGTTTACTAGTTAATTTTAAGTGTTGGCCAACTCGTTTGGTTCCCGATGAATAAAGTTTCCTTTTACAGGAAGTTTGTACTTAAATAACTTAATAAGATTGATGTTTTGTGTTTATGTATACAATTCAACTTCCGGGCTTTTAGTTACCTTGGTTCATTTGTCAGGTTTCGATAAAGTTTTCATTTTTGGAAAGTTCGAGTTTTCAGTTGGGTTTCGGGTTACCATATGACTAGTGAAGTTATATAATTTATTCATATAAAAGGTTTAATAATTATTGGTTGAAACAACATGTCATGAGATTACGAAAGATAACGATGCCGGTTATCACCGTATTGTCTGTTTTCAACAATATGTCTCTAGAGAAAAGTGTAAATAAACGAATACTTTGTTAATCGAAAATATCCCATTTTCCAGAAACATATATGTTATAAAAATGAGTTATTTGCAGATATTTTAGAACTTTTAGGGCTATACGGTCTTAGTCTCCGCACGTTCGTTTACCGTTCGTTTTAGCAAAAATTAAGTTAAAGACTCGGTTAATGTTTATAAATGAAGTAAATACTCATATTAAGGTATTATTCAGTTATACTTGCTGTTGAAAATCAGAAACTTTCATACTTTTGTAATTTTCAAAATGCTTGTTCGGTTTATGTCGGTTCAACCGTAACTCGCGTTTAAACGACCATCCTTGACAAAAGAGGTGTTATATCTATCAAAAATGTTTTAAACTATTAACATAAAGTTTATAAATATATTTTCCTGGAAGATGTCTATTTTATACTTTTGAAGCATTTTAATCTTTAAAAGCCGGTCCATTCGGCTTTAAACGAAACAACACTTTTAAACTTATAAACGGGCCGTTTTTCTAAATCCACTTATCCTTTAGTATTTTATAAATAATATTCAGTCATTTTAGGTTATAAGCACTCGTTTCAAAACCATACTTTCATATTTTCAATTTTTGAGAATTAATTTGTTTCAAAAAATGCCCTTCCGTTATATATTTAACAAAAACTCACCTTTGGTTATCAAAATTTTCAAGACCTGTTACAATACATAAAAATAAGTTGTTTTAACCTTTCATGGGTTTTGAAAGATTGTTCATAGCAGCAGTTTCGCTAACGGGCCCGGTTTTGGCCCGTTCGGGTTTTAGTTCGGTTCTAAAAACGAAGATTCATACAAAATGGTTCCGGGTCAGATTATATAACATTAAAATATTATATTTAGGGCTGCAAAAATATATCACATTATTACTTTGGCTGCACGGCTTATTTCTTATTGAACGTGTCACCAAAATGCCGGTTCGGTTGATTTCTAGCACTCGGTTTATTATTAATTTTTGATGCTGGTCTTTACCAAGTTTAAGGCCTTAGATATGTAAACTTAACTTCTGGAAATTTCGTTAAATATCCAGAAGTTAATAAGGTCGCACGTCGGGTTGGTTTTCAAGTTAGTTTTCACTATAACGAGTTACCGAATGACTATAAATTGGCTACGGTTTTAATGGCTGAACTTTGTGTAACTTTTAGGGGTTCATTGCCAAAGTTTTCTGTGGTAAATTTATACTTTTCCGTTTCAAATCTATAAGTTTATACTCAGCTCACTTTATTACCGAATATGCCCCTTTCCCTTTTTATATTTGCTTAGAACTTGCGAAACATGTCGGGGCCTGTTATAATACATGGTAATAACTTAAAAAAAAGGTTTAATAATGATATTAGGATGCCCGGAACCCAAATATGGTTTTGATTCGGTTTGGGCCCGTTAGCACCGTCATGGTATATTTCTAACGAAGCTCATTTGTGGTTAACAAGTATGTTGACACCTGCTAGTTATTTTATTTTATTTTTTTTTAAAAAAAATAACTTGTTTTACGTTTGGGTTGTTGTTGCTCGTACAGACCGGTTTTGGCCCGTTAGGGACATAATTTGGTTTTAAATGTATGTTTTCACATCAAACAAGTTCGGGTCAGATTATATGTCTTTATAATATTATACGTGGGGCTGTTAAGATGGTATTATGACAGTACTTACTTTAAGGTTCATTTATTGATCAAACGGGTCATTTAAGTGTCGCTTCCGGGTGTTTTAAGGCGCGGTTTTTATATTACTATTATAGGTTCATCAAAATACTTTTATACAAACAAAATAGGATGCCTATAATACAAGCTTGACACATTAATACTCCGGACTATGTCTGTGTATAGGTTGTATACATCTCGGGTGGTTTATGGTTCTGTATAGGTGTACAAGCATTGGTTTCTATAGTTGAGTTTACATAGGAAGCTCTGATATGATTCCTTTGCATGCCATGATATTGGTTAAGTGCTCTGCATGAAGGTGATTGGGGTTGAAGGAAAACAAAATACGCAGGGAACATGAGAAGAGATTGGGCAAAAAGGATTTGAGATCTTGCAAAGATATTAGGAGATTTTATTTATTTATTTATAAAATTTGAACAATCAGGTCATGCATATAGGTATGGGGATCGGCTTAGAGATAGATCATAAGTATATGCATTTTAAATAATATATATAACATGTTATTCGTCTTGTTAATCGGTTGTCGTGTAGTTAGGTTCGGTGACGGGGTAGTTTTATAGATAATGGTTTATGTATTTTGGATACCCAGTATAGTTAAAGAACTGTTGAATAATTATTGAATGGTTCATATAATTTTGAAGTTATTGGGTTCCGGTTCATTTGGGTTAAACATGCCTCGGTTTCGTTTGATTGATTTGGGCCGAGCCCATGTTATAAATTATGGTATTATTATCGAGTTTATCCGTATCTCCATCAGGTTCTATGTAATTATTGGGCCGATCCTGTTTGTTATCTCAATGGTTCGGGCGAAGCCTATTGACGTACAGTTCGCTTCGACTATTCAACCGACATCTCACTCGGTATTTAACAATAAGTTTTCTCTTCTAAAGTAATTAAAAAAAAATTTGCCCCATTTTTGAGGTTGTTACATTTGGGTTTATCATTAGGGAGTTATGGTGTCTGAAAAATGTACTAGAATATAACTCCCCGTATTAGCTTTGACATATGTTTTTTGTAAAATCATAAAAGTTATTCAACACTCATCCAATAATTACAAAATTTACCTTTATGGAAACTAGACTCAGAATACTATATCCGAAAATCAAGAATCGATCAATAATAGTTGTTTAACATCGAGTTACAGACCAATAAATAAACGAGAACGAATCTGTCAGCCAACTATTCTCAACAAAACTCAAACCCTAACATGTTTATCACATCTCTAGGGTTCTAATTAATCATGTTTAAAACCCCGTTAGATTTGATAGCATGATGGTTGATGAAGTTTGGAGAAAGAAGCAAAGTTATGAAGAAGAGTATTGAGCTTCAATCGATGTTTATGAATTAGCTTTGTAATTGGGAGGAGGTGAAGATGATGGCCACATGAAACATAAAGTGTGGCCATTAACTAATAATAGTCACATTTGTTGTTTTGCTGTCACTATTAGCTTTTAGCCACACATTAAATATTATAAGTGGCTAACAAAACAATTTTATATGGTCACATAAACCTTTAAGTGTGACCATATTTATTAATTTTTAGCCACATATGAAACAATTAAAGTGTGACCATTAACTACTAATAATCACACGCTTTGTCTTAATGTCACCGTTAACTTTTAGCTACACATAAAACTTATAAGTGGCTAACAAACAATACTCTATGGTCACATATACCCATAAGTATGGCCATATATATTAGCTTTAGCCACATCATTAACAAATTACTGTAAGCATAGATAATTTTTGGCCACAATTTATTAAGTGTGGCTAATAAATATCACATTTTTTGTGAAAATGTGGCTAATAGCTACGTTTTTTGTCACACAAATTGAATAAGAGTGGCTAAAAGGTTCCAGCATATGTGTTTTTTATCACACAAATCTAATATATGTGGCTAAAGGTTCTAACATGTGTGTTTTTAGTCACACGAATAACAAATGTGTGACGAAAGCGACCTTTAGCCACATCTTTAGACCGAGGTGTGGCAAGCCGCCCAGAGCATGTGTGTGGCCAAAAGCCAATATTCACGTAGTGATAAAAACCTCCTAGTTACCGAGAGTGGATGTAGGTCAGAGCCGGACCAAACCACTATAAATATTTGTGTTGTTTTTTGATTGAGAGTTGAGTGGTATGTGATTTGTGTTCATGTGTGTGACCCGTGTGATCCTAACAACAAGCATCAGAGCACATGATTGATTGAATCACACGAACCAGGTTAGAGTTAAAGAAGATACTGACATGTGAAGTCGGAAATAAAGTTCCGATCAGCAACTGCCGTCGCTGCCACTAGCCCCTTTCCGCTGTCGCCGTCGCTAGCGGCCGCCGCTGCCGCCACAACTACCCAGGGTTCCGACGAACCCGTCTCTTGCTCCCCTCACCGGAAATCGTGCATGCCACCATAGTCTTCTCATTTTCTTGGGAGATAGCTTGAAGAAGGAGATTGATTTTTTTTTGTGTGTGTTACTTGTCTGCTCAAGTAAGAAGAAGAAGAAGAACACGCTTTGTCAAAAAGTAAAAGGAAAAGATTCCTTTTTTTTTCTCCACCAAGTCCACAAGTTTTATACTTTGACATAAACCACCCCTCAACCATTTAACCAAGATTTCATCAAATTCCATCCATCGCCGTTAACTCGCGAAAAAGATAAGTTTCTTGTTTCAGTTGTTGCTTCCGCTCGTATAAATTACCAGTTAACAGTAAGAACCTGTTTGGTAAGTAATTTGGTAATTTAATAAAATGGCTGAAGACGGTAAAATCAAGATTGATAATTTTGATGGAACCGATTATGGATATTGGAAGATGCAAATTGAAGATTTATTATATCAAAAAAGTTTGCTTTTGCCTATGTTGGGCGAACAGCCAGATGACATGTACGATGAAGATTGGAAGTTGTTGGATCGATAAGCCTTGGGTGTAGTTAGGCTTTCATTGGCAAAGAGTGTTGCGTATAACATTGTCAATGAAACAACTCCTTATGGAGTATTTAAGGCTTTATCCAACATGTACGAGAAGCCGTCCGCTTCCAACAAAGTGTTCCTCATCAAACAATTGGTTAACACCAAGATGAAAGAAGGTATGTCAGTTACCGCTCACATAAACGAGTTTAACTCGATTATCTCTCATTTAGCCTCAGTTGCAATAAAGTTTGAAGATGAAGTACAAGCGCTCCTCCTTTTATCATCTTTGCCCGACAGTTGGTCAGGCACAGTCAAAGCTGTTAGTAGTGCATCTGGCACTATCAAACTCACTTTCGAGAGTATTCTTGACTTTATTGTAAACGAAGATATCAGAGGGAGAAGCAACGGTGAGACTTCTAATTCTAGTTCACTATTGCATACAGAAAGTAGAGGAAGAAGAAACGAAAGAGGACATAGTCGAGGCAGATCAAAGTCCAGAAGAAGGAGTCAGTCAAAGTACATAAAAGACAGAAAAGACATTAAATGTTGGAATTGCAAAGAAAAAGGTCACTTTAGAAGCCAATGTACAAACCCAGCTGCAAAGAAATAAGTAAAGGTGTTCATGCAATGACCACCGGTCCGAGTCCATCAAATTTATGGCATAACCGACTCGGACACATGTGCGAGAAGGGATTGAAGATGTTGGCTCAAAAAGGAAAGTTTCCAGACTTGAAGAAAGTGGAAACTGAATTTTGTGAACCTTGTGTTCTCGGAAAACAAAAGAGGGTTACTTTTGTGAAGACATGGAGGACACCGAAAGCTCAGAAGTTGGAGCTTGTTCACTCGGATGTATATGAACCAACTTCAGTTTCATCTTTAGGAGGCTCGAGATACTATGTTACCTTCATCGATGATTCAACACGCAAGGTATGGGTATATTTTCTTAAACATAAATCTGGTGTATTTGATGCTTTTAAGATATGGAAATCTGCTGTTGAAAATGAAACTAATTTGAAGGTAAAGTGCTTAAATTCGGACAATGGTGGTGAATATATAAGCAAGCAGTTCACTGACTATTGTGCCAAGGAAGGGATAAAGATGATCAGGACAGTTCCCGGAACTCCTCAGCAGAATGGTGTAGCTGAGATAATGAATAGAACATTGAATGAAAGGGTTAGAAGCAGAGACTGAATGCCGGGATGCCCAAAACATTATGGGCCTCCCTTAGATTTCAAGTTGCCTGAAGAAATGTGGCAAGGAAAGGAGGTAAGTCTCGAACACTTACGAGTCTTTGGTTGTAGTGCTTATGATTTGTTAGAAAGTGGTGAAAGAGACAAGCTAGACTCAAAGTCCAAGAAATGCACATTCATTGGTTATGGTTCAGAAGAAATGGGTTACAGGCTTTGGGATAATGAAGGCAGAAAAGTAATCAGAAGCAAGAATGTCATCTTCAATGAAAACGAATTATACAAAGACAGAAACACCAAGAAACAAGAAGTTCAGAAAGAAAGTGTGAGTTTGAAAGTGAAAAAAGAAAAGAAGCTTCAGTCGACATTCCAGAAAATGGGAATGAGTCAAGCGACAGTGGGAGCTCAGGGGATGATTCTAGTAATGATTTTGAGGAATAAGAAGTAGAAGAAGTTGCTCCTCAAACTCCAGAATCCCCAGAAACACCTCAACATCAACCAAAAAGATCGTCTAGAGCCACTAGACCGCCAAACCGGTACTCACCATCAGTCAACTACATTCTTTTGACTGAAAATGGTGAACCTCAGTGTTACTCTGAAGCTATGGGGTTGAAAGATTCATTGCAGTGGGAGTTAGCAATGAAAGATGAAATCAAGTCGCTTGAGAAGAACTAGACCTGACACTTAACAAAGCTTCCAGCTGGGAAGAAGGATCTTCAAAACAAATGGGTTTTCAGGGTCAAGGTTTAACATGATGGTACCAAATGGTACAAAGAAAGATTGGTAGTCAAGGGTTTTCAGCAGAAAGAGGGAATCGATTTCAATGAGATATTCTCTCCAGTAGTGAAGATAACCACGATCAGACTTGTTCTCAGTATTGTAGCAGCAGAAGGCTTGCATCTAGAGCAACTAGATGTCAAGACAGCTTTTCTACACGGTGACCTAGAAGAAGAAATCTACATGACACAACCAGAAGGTTTTTAGGTTAAAGGTAAAGAAAACTTGGTGTGTAAATTGAAGAAGAGTTTGTATGGTCTGAAGCAAGCGCCCGGACAATGGTACTTGAAGTTTGATAACTTCATGGGAAGAGTTGGTTACAAGAGATGTGACAATGACCATTGTTGTTACATAATGTAAACTCTCGGATCTAACTTAGATCTAAGATCTAATAACAATTACAGATCTAGTTCATTGTTGCTCTTATACGTTATATGTTGTATATATATATTAGTATTAGTTGTATAGATATGTGTATGTATAATATAAGATGATTAATTAAGATGAAGCTTGAGAGGAATTCTGGACAACAATTTGATTATATTAACTCAAAACTTAAATTAAACAGTGGACGAACCCACTATATATAGAAGACAGGTCTAGTTCATTATACATTCCGTAACGAACTAGCCTCCTGCTTCGTTACAATACATTAAATAAACAAGTATAACGAAACAACCCCTGGTTCGTTAAACATCCTTAACGAATTAGGAGATAACTTAACTTATGGTCTAGTTCGTTAAACACCCGTAACGAACTAGACAGTTCCTTTAACGAACTAGCTTAATTTAATAATATCTTTTACATTAAATAAAACGATAAATACAAAACGATAATTACAAAGACTCGAGACGCAACCGTGTACTAACACAAAAAGAAGTTCAAGGGTTCTTATATCATTCTACTACTCTATGTAGATGATATGTTGATTGCAGGTTCGGACATGACAGAAATCAAGAAGTTAAAGAAGCAAATGTCTAAAGAGTTCAAAATGAAAGACTTAGGAGATGCAAACCAAATACTCGGGATGAGTATTTTCAGAAACAAAGAAAATGGTTCTTTGACACTCTCTCAAGGGAAATACATTGAGAAAGTGTTAGAGAAACTCAGCCTTAAAGATGCCAGGATCAGAAGCACACCCTTGGGAAGTCACTTTAAACTTTCCAAAGACCAGTCACCTAAATCAGAAGAAGACAAAGCAGAAATGGCTAAAGTTCCGTATCCATCTGCAGTTGGTAGCCTCATGTATGCAATGGTATGCACAAGACCATATATTGCTTATGTAGTGGGAGTTGTTAGTCGGTTTATGTCTAATTCAGGTAGAGAACATTGGGAAGCAGTTAAGTGGTTGCTAAGATATTTGAAAGGGACATCAAAAGTGGCATTGCATTTTAAGGGGAAAGATGTTATTCTGAAAGGCTTTGCAGATGTTGACCTTGGTGGTTGCAAAGAATCATTCAAAAGCACTACCGGGTATGTCTTTACAGTGGGAGGCACTGCGGTAAGTTGGATGTCTAAACTACAGAAAAGTGTTGCTCTTTCAACCACTGAAGCATAGTATATGGCAGTTGCTGAAGCAAGCAAAGAGCTTATATGGTTGAAGAATTTTATGAACGAACTTGGCAAAGAACAAGATGATTGTGCACTATTATGTGATAATGAAAGTGCAATTCATCTTGCAAAGAATCATGTCTTCCATTCGAAGACGAAACACATACAGCTGAGATATCACTTCATCAAAGACAAAGTTAGTGATGGTACTCTGAAGTTGAAGAAGATCAAAGGAACTGAAAATCCAGCAGATATGTTGACTAAGGTTGTCACCTTAGAGAAGTTGAAGCTCTGCATAGCTTCAACTCGCCTTCAGGATAATTGAAGAGAAGGTTGGGTAACTAGGAATGTACTAAGATAAGAAGTTTCTTACAAGATTACAGAAGCACAGTTGAAGCACAGGTGAAGATTGTTCAGTGGCTTCAAGTGGGAGATTGTTGACTGTGAAGCCAATCTTGTGGTTTGTCAAAAAGCAGCAGCAGAAAACATGTGTGAAACCTGCAACCATGTTTGCAGCCTGTCAAAAGAAGTGGCTGAAGACACTGTGTGTTATCCATTTTCTTCTGCAACATTAATTTCTTTGTTTGACAAATTTCTCTATAATCTCTATATAAGAGACTGATCTTGTATCTGTTTATATCATAAAGAAACAAGTAATAAAAACCTCCTAGTTACCAAGAGTGGATGTAGGTCAGAGCCGGACCGAACCACTATAAATCTTTGTGTTATTTTTTGACTGAGAGTTGAGTGGTGTGTGACATTTGTTCGTGTGTGTGACCCGTCTGATCCTAACAGTAAGAACCAATATCAGGAGAGTTGCATATTTATGTTTCTTGAGTGAATTGAGGTATATAGTTTGTGATCTTTTTCATAAGTAACGATGTAACGTGTTTTATAAATGATGGAACAATGTTGGAAGATAATATGTTCGGTTTTGCATAGATAATGTAGCAGTTGTTTTCTTAATATATGTTACAAGCTTGGATCTCCATTGCTACATAATTTCAATGTTTATTCCTGATGACTATCCTATGATGTTTAGGCTTGAATCAGTTAAAGAGTATGCTAAACAAAAGTATCCTCTAAGCATATTGACAACTTGAATGCCATTCATATGGTTCAGTTTAGTTCCATGTAAACAATTTGTACTTACACCAACTACGGAAATCATCAGGTTAGTATAAGTAACTACTGAACAATTTGTACTTAACTGAAATCGTCTTCTTATTTCAGGGTACATACTTTTTGATATTAGTTAAAAGAAAGAACAAAATAGAGGCGCATTCACAATTGGCTGTTTCAACGCCTGATCATGAATATTGTTCGATAAGACTGATTATTAGCAACTGTATAATGTACTCATTCAAAAGACAAATGAATTAACTGGGAAGAGAAAAGGTAACATACCTATTTTCAAGCCTAATGTGATCTTAATTTCTTATAATCTGCTTATAAAATGCAGACCGACAAAATAAAGAACTATTATTCACTATTAGACATGGCAAATGTGATCCATTAGGGCTGTTATGGGTTTAAGTAAAGCGTATAATGGGTCAGAATGAGTCTAACTAAAAGAAGGAAAAAGTTGGAACGTGTTAGAATAAAAGATAAAAATTTTGAAAATTGGTAGAAAAATGTTTAACCGAGCAACGTTACGCATAACCAGACAAAAAAAAAAAAATCGAAGCCGACCAAAACGAAAAAAAAACTGAAAAAAAAAAAAACCAAAATCGAACTGAATGAAACCGGCCAAAATGAACCCAAAAAACCAAATATTGGTCAGTTTTTTAGATTTTGATTCGGTTTCGCTTTTTTTTCATTTAGGTTGGTTTCGGTTTAGTTTCGGTTTTTTGGTAGCGTTGTGGTCGGGTTTTTTTATTTTGGGTTTTTGGATTCATTTCGATTTGATTTCATTTTTTTGTTCGTTTTGGTCGGGTGTTTTTTATTTCGTTTTTTTTTTATTTCGTTCTGGTCGAGTTTTTCGATATCGATTTTTTGGTTTTGCTTCGACTTCGGTTTTTTGTTCGATTTGGTCAGTTTTATTAATTTCGGTTCGGTTTCATTTTTACGTCGGTCTGGTTGGTTTTTTCGATATCAGTTCGGTTTCGGTTTTTTTTTGTTTCGTTTTGGTCGTTTTTTGATTGCGGATATTTTGTTTCATTTCAGTCGGGTTTTTTCTTGTTTCATTTTGGTCTGATTACGCGCGTACCGCCACTCGGTTAAACATTTTTCTACCAATTTTCACCTTGTTTTATCTTTGACCCATTCTTAATTCGTTCCAACTTTTTCCTTCTTTTAGTTTGACCCATTATTCATTTTACTTAGGCCCATAATAACTCCAACGGGTCACATTTGCCATGCGTGTTCACTATGAATCAACTAACAAAACAAGTTAGCCATGTTTGAGCAGTTATATTGCTTTTAAGCTTTACTTGGTATACCCATAGAAGTCTAAACTAGCATTAAACCATGTTTCATAGGATTTTTTGGAAATGATGTCAAATTAATACTTTGGATCTCTTTCAAATTTCAGGCATATGGGGAAATATTCTAGTGCCTTTGTTACACTATCATACTCATCTAAATCGTTAGTTATTATAGCAGCACACAAGCCGTAACTATTAGACTAGCATATGAATCGAATACAAAAAAATGAGATAATGTTTGAGTGAAAGATGTCAAAATAAGAACCGTTAAGCAGTCTGTTTTAAAAGAAGAGGTGCGTACCTGGGGGCATTCACTTTTAGTCCAATGCAAGAAGTTGGATCTGTAATTGCCACTCCCCACCCCGAATTGCAGCCAAATAATCTCCAAAAGTGCTTATTATTAATGCGTGCAAATAGTATATTATTAGATTCTATTTCTCAAAAACTATGTTAAGAACAGATGAAATGGACGATTATGCCACAAAAATTTATAGTAAAAAACGTTGACAGGAACTTATCTTTGTAATCTAAGAATGCAGTAAAGCCACCGTATCCAAACATGTCAAAGAGCACCATAAAGTTTAGAATCAGTTGAACAGGGCAATATTTAAAAATGACTTAATTAAGCATATTTTGTGTAGTATTTACCTTTGAATATGAAGGGTAGCTACCAATGACTTGTGTTTTGTATGACCTATGGAATGAGCACCCATCTCCCCATACAAAGAAAAAAAACCCATTAACCTAACAGTGCTCATCATTTACGCAAACTATCTTATTATTGAAGTCCATACATTTTAAAACTCACAGGCATAATACTCCTCCTTTTCTTGTACAGGTCGTCACACTGTAAACAGGAACAAGCGAAAGTCACAATATTAAATCTTGTGTGTTTTATAGTTTATGAAAGAGGTAGTTAAAATTAGTACTAAGTGTAGTAAGAACAATGAACCTTATAGTTAAAAACATAGAAAATAACTTTTCTTTTTGTAATCCAAGAATGCAAACTATATCCATCACGTATAAGCCAGCAAACCTGTTCAAATGTTTATCACAAAAGTTATATGTCATTGATCATATTTAAGCCTTTACGAATAATAACCATTACCTTTTCAAAAAATCCACCAGGAGATATAATAGAGATCATAATGACACAGTTACAGATTGCTATTTAACCAGACAGAAACTTCTATGCACCTATGGTTTAAATCAGTCATCAGGAACAGGGTAACATTTAAAGATGGCAAATTAAGCATACTTCATGCACTTTACACTGTATTTACCTTTAAATATTGAAGCCTGATTTGTAGATTTACGACTCTAAATACTAATGCTTTTCAAAAACTCATGAACTACTCTGCTAGGAACATATGAAATTGAGGATTCTGCAACAAAAGCTTTTAAAAAGGAACAAACCTGAAATTCAGTAGTTCTCCCTCTCTTGTACAAGTCATCACACTGTAACAGGAACAAGCATAGTTTTTACATGGAATATTGTGTGTATAATTATGAAAGAGGTAGTTAATTATGGCGCTTAGCCTAGTAAGAACAACAAATCTTATAAGTTAAAAACATAGAGATGAACTAATTATCTTTGTAATCAATGAATGCAAACTACATCGCCCCTGCCCTGCCAGCATTTTGTACAAGACAGCAAACCGTATACAGGGGATGTACATATCTTTAAAATAAAGTCACTTGGAGGCCTTGACCAGAATCTGATACCTAGATGACAAAAAAAAAAAGAAAAAAGAAACATTACAAGACCAAACACTTGAAATTATAAAATGCATTTATGTCAAATTAATAACACAAGCATACAATATAAAACTTATACAAGTTTGATGTGGTGTAGACGTTATTGTTGTGGAATCCAAATCCAGCACATGCTCCCTTTTTGAACCTTGACAACTGCAAGTAAATGAAATCAATTATAGTGAAATGAAAATATGGAATTCTCAGCATCACTGGATATGTGAACAGGGTCGACCCATGTGCGGGATAGATTAATATATATATATATATATATATATATTGAAGAAACACGGATCTACTCCCCACTGATGGGTCCTAGATCCAATGAGTCTACAAGGTAGGATACGGTTACTGCCAACACGATATGAATACAATTCCTAAAGTCCAGTGACGTGAATCTTCCAAAAACAGAACACCGTGAGCTCGTTACGGGAAGGACAAGAGGGGGGGGGGGGGGTTCCCGTAACCACCCTCCGGCGTGAGAATAAGTACCGTTCTTACGAAGAGATAAAGTACTTAAGTAAACTGAGAGAGTACAGTGATGGTGAATGAATACCTCATGATGATTGAGAGGGTATTTATAGCCGAAGGGTGTGTGGAAGTGATTGGGCCAGCTCTCCTTTTAGAAGATGCTTGCATAACCGTCTGGACGCGTGTCCTTATGTGATAGGTTTAGCTTATACGTTGCATGTGCATGTATAACAACCTGGACACGTGTCGCTCTATTATTGGTTAATGGGGTAATATTGGCCATGTGCACGGTTATAACGACCTTGTCACGTGTCACTAGCTAATTGGCCAATAGATCACGTATTGCCCAAGAAAGCATCTTGGCGATTCTTCTAGAGTGCTAACAACTGTCCCGGAGCATTACCTTGTAGTTATTTACACAGAAGGATATTCCTTCTTCCGGATGACTTACGAGGGTTCTGTGATGCTTCCACATGTTCTATGAGGGTGTTTCTTCCTCAGATGACTATGCGGATGGTTTATATGTCCAACGGGTGCCTTATGAGGAGCTTCTGATTGACCCGCGGGTGTTTAGTATGGGTATTTGGGTTTTTTTGGTACCCTACCTCTATAAGTCCCCCCAGTCCAGTGTTTCTTCCGTGTGAAGTATTTTATGCTGGTGGAACTCTGGACTTAATCGTTGATTTGGGGATTTTTGACTTTGTAAGTTGGTGAGAAATATCTTTTGTTGCTGTGGATAATCACGAAAAAGGACAAGTTGACCACTCGCAGGCGCGTGTGCTGGTGATAGGACGTTTGTGACGGCTGTTACTGTACCCGACTGCACAACTTTTCCCCTTTTTCGAATTTCCCGCGTGACGTGGCGATCTGTTAGTGAACGGTTTTTTCTCTCTCTACTGTTCACATCCCATCGCATTAATTGCTGTGGGTATAAATAGAGGGAGTTAACTTCTTTTTGAAGTTTTATCACCTTTTGAATCTTGAACTTGCTTTTTCTCTCTGAATCCTTCAATCTCTCTTTGATTTCTTTGAACAAAATCAGATATTATTACCAAGTGTTCTAAATGGCGCTTTCTCAATCTGAGGTCGATGAGATAGAAGTTTGCTGGGACCAAGAGGAATATCAAAAGCTGATTACAACCAATGGCATTCCACCAGAGTGGGGACCTAAGTTCCCCTCTGCTGGTTCAATAACCAGTTTTCCTCCTCCAGGAAAGATGGCTTTATATGCCGATTTCTTTGACCACGGGAATTTCCGGCTTCCTGTCATGAAGTTCTTTCAACGAGTAGTCAAGGCGTTTGGGATTCATTTATCTCAACTCCATCCTTGTGCCGTCATGCGAATTCGTCACTTCGAGTTTGTGTGTATGGCACATGACCTAGTTCCCCGGTTGGACCGATTCGTTGTATTCTACAAGATGGCCAATCGGAACGGATGGTATACTTGCCATAGCTTGCCGGATAGAGTTATCGGCAATATGACCGAAGAAATTTCTAAGGATTGGAAGAAAAAATTCTTCTGGATTTCTGAGGATGTGGTGCCTGATGCCATGATTCGTCGTTCTCCTAATGACGCCCTTATTGATATTACACCAGCCGCTCATGAGAAGCGTGACTGGTTCCGCAAGCTTACTACCCCCGCCAACTTTTGTGCGGGCACTTTCTGAAGAAGCTCTTGTGTGGGCAGGCATGAGCCGTTTATGGCCTTCTCCTTTCATGGATCCTGTTTTTATTGGGCTAGACGGCCATAAGTTTAAATATCTTGTTCTTTTACTCTGCTATATTTGGGTATTTATTGTTAACGATTGCAGTTGTTTTGCAGGTTTTGAATCAATGTTGAATGCCCTTGATGATGGCAAGGGTTGCGTGGGTAAGGCTATCCGTGACGTAAAAGATGCGCCCGTCCTTGAGAGGACCGCTCAACATTTCCTTTTCCCTGTCAAAGTACGTGCCGAACCGATTGTCCCGAGGCGATCTTTGAAACAGGTGCGTACATTCTAAATCCTCCTCCTCTTAATGTGCTGACCTCCGACGGGACGATTGTCATTCTAAGTGACGATTCTGCTCTCCTTGAGGGGGATAGCTCAGATGATGCTTCTGAAGTTTCATCTGTCTCGCATTTGTTAGCAGAACTTTACTGGAAGAGGTCTCTCCGTGCGTCGCAGGCGAGTGACGCGGGTACTAGCGCCGCGGATGCCGGGAAGGAACCAAAAACCAAGAAGCGCCGGACGCATCGTCCGAGGCAACCACTTCCGCCCAATCTTGCGGAACGTTTGGGGACAGTGAAAGGTACGTTTTTACTTGCTAACTTTTGTCAACCGAAATAATGAGATCTGACTATGGTGTTCTTATGTAGATCCGTCCATTGTTAAAGGACGCACATTTGGTAAGCTGTCAATGCCGACACCAAATGTTGAGAAGCAACCTTCGCCTCCTCAGGAGAAGGAGGCGGACAAGCCTGTTACCCCTCCTGTTGAAACGACTGTGGAGGGGGCTGACGTTCAGCCAATGACCACCGGGTCATTGGATTATCTTTTTCAAGGTGTGGATACCACTGGCTTTCAGCAAGGTAACCATGAAGTCACTGCAGAAGGCTTCAGGGCTGATAAACCTCCTTCTCAATCCAGTCCTCAATTCAATCCTACTTCTTCGCCCTTTGCACTGGGCGGGGAAGATGATTTCTTTTTTGGACCATCTGTCCATGAGGCTGGGGGGGGGGGGGTTCCTCACAGGGTGAACCTCAACAGTCTTCCTCTACTCATGTTCGTCTCGGGACTTCCAGTTCCCAGTACTTCGAGAACGTTCAGTTGGGAGGAGACTATGATTTATTTGCCCCGTCTTGGGACATTGTCAACGGGTCGCGGGTCTCCGATCCCAAAACTTGTATGAGTTTCGTTGAGCACTGTATGCCACCCGCTGAAATGGCATATCAGCGGACTCGCTCCCGCTAGGACCTTCATACTGATCTGGCTACTTATTTGACTAACATCTTAGCTTGTAGTCAGGAAATTCTACGGGAGTGGCGAATGATGGGTGGGAAGCTTGGTGCGGCTTCCGAGGCCTTGAAAGTTGCCCAGGCGGAAGCCGAGGGTCATCGTAAAGCGGCGAGTGCTGTTAGGTGGAAACAAACAGATGCTGAAGCTGCACTCCAAAACGAAAAAGATCGAAGTTCTGCTGCTGCCAAGAGTTGAAAAGAGGCCTGCGAGAGGTCTAATGCCACCCTTGAAGCTTCCCGGGATGAAACTCAAAGGAAGAAGGACGAACTGGCAAAGGCGCAGGAAGAAGTGTCTCAGCAGAACGCCCGAATCCAAGAGCTCGAGGAAGCTTTAAGATTGCAAGGGGAGCAGTCTGAGATGAAAGATAAGACTATCGTTTAAATGCAATCTGCATATGACTCCCTCTTGCAATCCCAAACTGAAGCAAGTGACCGCGCCTTTGCCGAGTTGCAAGATCTTCGTGGCAGGGCGGAGCGTGCTGAATGGGAGAGGCAATACTTCCTCAACCGTGGTCTTGACTCTGTAAGTTCTTCTTCATGTACTCTTTTATTTTTGTGTCATTAGTTCTATGATGTTGATACAATTTTGTTCATAGGTCATCCGTCATGTCAAAAAGAGCACGAAACTTACAGATGGTTTCGTGAACTTGACTACTGCTTCCGAAGGGGTTGGCCGGGTGAAGGGTTTCAATGAAGGGTTGGCATTCGCCCAGTCCAGACAACCTATTGAGAGTCATCCCCTTCACGGACTTGATGCGGAGCAAGAACTCGGCATACGTGTCCAAGAATATGATAATCTGATCTTTCCGCTGCAACATATGCTTCCGGAATTTGCCTTATCCGAAGATGGTGTGAAGCAGTTGCGGGTCTTTATTGATGATGAGTCCGATGATGACGAGTCTGAGGACGATAAGTCTGACTGCGACAAGGCGGAAGATGTGAGCCATAATGCTCCGGAAGACACGACATCCCCTAACCCATAGAATAGGTGTTAAGATTTGGACTTGTAATCTCTTTCCGTATTTTGTAATCACCTTTTTGAGTATAAATGAAAGGAAATTCAAGTTTATAATATCTTTGTGATATTTCTTCCATTGTTTTTTGTTTTTTTGTTTTTTTTGTTTTTTTAAACTTGTGTAAGTTAGATAGTACTGGTGACGTGGCTGAGAGAGGTTTTGCTAGGCGGTGGCTGACAAGACGTGTTAATTGCTTGTTTGACAGCCTGTAAGCGCTTTTTCGAATCTCCCGCCTGACGTGTCAGTCATCCTGTGGCCCGGATTTTTCTCTTTCCTTCGTTAGTCAGACGGTTGCATTAATTGCGATGAATATAAATAGGCCTTGATGTAACATATTTTTTTCTTTACTCGTATCAGAAAACTTTTGCTTCTTTCTTTCCATTATCTGATTCTAATGGCTGTCCAGAAGAAAAATCCTCCTGCTATTGATGAAGTTGGATGCGAGATCAAGGAAAAAGATTTTGAAGATGTTAAAAATGTGTACGGCTTCCCTTCCGGAGGGAAGCCGAACGTCCGTCGAAGGGATCCGTCACAACGGTGCCTCCACCGAGGAAAATGGCTGTTTACTTGGACCACTTCACTACCGGAAACTTCTGGTTGCCCGTGATCAAGTTTGTGCAATCGGTCTTGACGGCATATGGGATTCACTTATCCCAAGTTCACCCTTTTGGGATGCCCAGAATTCGGAATTTCGAGTTCTGTTGCCAAGCCCACGACTATGATCCTTCCGTTGGTATGTTTGCCGTACTGTACAAGATGACCTACCGTGAAGGCTGGTACAGTTTTGCTACCACCGGCAAAGGATCTATTGGTTTTGAGTGGCTCCGCAGTATCCATGGCTGGAAAACCAAATTTTTCTGGATCCGGGAAGATGTTATCCTGTTTACCATGGTTCATCGGAAGCCTAAGGATAAACTACCGGAAGTCTGTGCTTCCGAGCATGAGGGTCGCGCTTGGTTTCTTACTTTAACCAAGACTCCGACGCCTATGCGCCCGATTCACGAGGGAGCCATGGTGCACGCCAAAATGAGTCGTTTATGGCCGTTTCCTACTTTGGAGCCTTATTATGAGAACTCTGATGGGAGTAAGTCTTTGCTTACAGCGCTTTTAGTTTTTAATTTACTTTTGTTAATATTCTTCGATTGCAGGTGAAGGTACGATCCTTTCCACTCTTGTGGACAAGATGGGAGGTATTATGGTTCGTCGTCCTATTACTCAGCATGATGTACCATTTTTGTAACGTACGCGGAATAATTTTGTTTTCTCCATTACTCTTACTCCGGAGCCTCTTTTTTCCGAGGCGCTGTTCGCACAAGGTGAGGAGTTTGTCACCAAGTGTGAAGGTATTCTTCAACCTCGACCCATAACCGCCGCTACTTCGAGTGGGGTGGTAGTACTTCTTTCATCTAGTGAGGAATCATCACTTTGTGAAGGGAGGCTATCAGTTGGTGCTACTAATTCTTCACCTTCGGTTGTAGGTTTGACCCGTAAGCAAGATTTGAAGGCCACCGCCGATCCCTTAACGGGTGAGGAAGGTGGTCCTCAATCCGTTGAGGGTGAACCTCAAGTTGCAGAAGTGGGTGTTTCAAAGGCTGCAGGGAAACGGAAAGCACAAGCTTCCGATGCTGTGCCTAAGAAGAAGAAAAAGAAGAAGGCTAAGGTTGATGTCCCGGTCTTGGGCGCTCGTCTTCGGAAGCTTGCTGCCCAAGACGCTTCTAAAAGTAAGACTTGGCCCTTTATGATTGCTCTTCTATTTATCGTTTCTTAGTAACTTAAAGATTTTTATTTTTGGAGTATTTAAGGTCTGAAGGATTCTGTTGCTACCGAACTCCCGACTCCACCAACCTCTCCAATAAACACTGGTCAAGAGCCGATCGATTTATCGGACTCTTCTCCAGTTAAGGACAAAGAGGTTGGTGGAGTTGATCAGTTCCACACATCTCCACCCCATCATGAGCATATCTTCGGAGATCAGGGTGGAGTCAGTGTATTTAAACGCGGGGGGCAAGCTTCCTCCTCTCAAGTGGGTGAGGATACTTCTCCGTATCATCCCCGATGAACGTTACGACGGAACTCAGTACTTAGCAATGCGGATGTTTTCCAAGAATATCTCGACGAAAGTCTTCCTCCTGCAGAGAAGGAACGGCAATGTCACCGCATCCGCCAAGAACTGTTCGACTCCAACTCTTATTATGTGGCAAACGCTGTGTCTACCAACCAGGAACTTCACCGGGATTGGCTAGATATGAATGATGAGTTGGAGGAGACCGAGCGGAACTTGCTTGGGGCCAAGAAAGAGGCTCTTAAAGCGCTGGCCGACGCCCAGGATAGTCATCGGGCTATGGAAGTGGCGAAAGCCACACAATTTGCTGTTGAAGAAGCTAAGACTGCTCTCCAGAAACAACTGGATGATCAGGATGAGCTTATTAAGGCCCTTTAAGCCGACTCAGCGGCCAAAGATCAACGCTTGTCCGATCTGAATGTCAAGAATCAAGACCAGGCTCTGGAGTGCGCTGGTCATAAAATGGATCTTATCCGGGCTCAGGCGGATAAAAAATGGCTTATATTGACAGGGATTTCTAAGGTATCACGTTTCCTTTTGTTAACCTAATCGATTCGGATGTGTATGTGCTTACACATGTTTGTTCACCTTAACATGTTATTACTGACATTCGGAATAGTGATGATCTTGGAAATTGTGTTGCTATGCTTCTTCGTGCTTCCGAGCAAGCTGGCCGTCAAATGGGCTTTGAGGAAGGATATGAGTTTGGTTCAGCGTCCCGGCTTCCGGAGGAATATGTGTTGGCCAGTAAGGACACTGCCTCCATCCTTATTGAGAAAACCAAGGAGTTTGATACCTTGAAGTTCTCCCTTTCTGACCACATATCGGAGCTTGCGGGCCAGGAAGATGCCATAGATCGATTGAAAGAACTATTGGATCTTGAGGAGGAAGACGAAGAAGCTGACACTACTGCGGAAGATGAAGATGCTACTCCGTAAATACATGTTTTTGTTGTGACTCTTATTTTACTTGTAATCTCTTCTGACTATAAATAAGAAGTCTTTTCGTTCTTTCCGGTGCACTTTGTCTTATGTATTATAATTTAAGTGTCTGTCCGGAACTTCGATTTTGTCAATAAAAGATTACAAATTATCGAAATACCATGGAGTCGATTGGATATTCTCGTACATTAGGCATAAGCCTTCTTACAATAAAAGAAATTGCGAGACTTGCTAGTCTGTGTGGGCACGCAGGCCAAAGTAAAGAACAAGTAAAACTACTACATATAGCATTTCTTTAATTGTGCCGCGTTCCAAGTTAGAGGGATTTCTGCCCCATCCAACTTTTCCGACTTGTAGGCACCTTTGGATAACACTTGTTTGATTTTATAAGGTCCCTCCCAAGTTGGGGCTAGCTTGCCCGGAGGCTCCTGGCCGGAAGCCTCGTTATTGCGGAAGACGAAGTCTCCGGCATCGAACTTGCATTCTTGGACTCGCGAGTTGTAATATTTCTCAAGCTGTCGCTTATAATTGTGCTCGCGGATCAATGCTAATTCTCTTCTTTCTTCCAGTAAATCAAGATTCATCCTAAGTTCGTGATCATTATCATCAATCGATAGGACCCTTGCGGATGGAATCCCGATTTTGGCGGGGATCATGGCTTCAGTACCAAAGGTTAGGCTAAAGGGTATCTCCAAATTGCTTAAGTTATTTTGAGTGCGGAAGGCCCAGAGTACGTGGGGCAATTCGTCTACAAAACCCGTTCGCTTCGTTCCTAGCCTTGCCTTGATCCCTTCTTTGATAGTTCGGTTGGTCCTTTCGACCTGACCGTTTGCCTGTGGATGAGCTACGAATGTAAAGGTTTGACTGACCTGAAGTTCTTTCAACCATTCCTGTAGTCCGCTGTCAGCAAATTGGGTCCCATTGTCACTTACCAATTCCTGTGGGAGGCCGAACCGGCAAATGATGAATTCCCAAAGGAATTTCTTCACGCTTGAAGCCGTGATTGATGCAACCGGTTTGGCTTCTATCCACTTGGTGAAATAATCAATGGCCACTATCAAGAACTTGACTCGTCCTGGGGCTTCTGGGAAAGGTCCCATAATATCAATAGCCCATTTTTGGAACGACCATGTAGATGTTACTGGAATCAGTTCGTTTTTCGGACGCATGGTGTTGGGGGCATGACGCTGGCATGAATCACACTTTCTGATTTCCTGCACAGCGTCTAAATGCATGCCAGGCCAATAGTACCCTGCGTTCATGATCTTTGCAACCGTTATTCTTGGTCCCGCGTGTAACCCACAAATACCTTCGTGAATTTCTCGAATTAAGTAATTTGTGTCTTCCGCGTCCACGCAACGTAACAGTGTACCAAGGAATGACCTCCGGTATAAGATGCCATCAATCATCTGGTAATTCAGAGCTTTATGCTTAATCTTCCAAGCCTCAGCCTTTCCTGCTGGAAGTGCTCCGGAAGAGAGATAAGCTATAATGGGTGACATCCAGGATTCAACGCCCGTTTGAATTACCAGGACTTGATTTTCCGGAACAGATGGATGGTCTAGAACTTCTACAGGAATATCTTTGGCGAAATGCTCAAAATTCGTTGAGGCCAGTTTGCTAAGAGCGTCCGCCGATTTGTTCTCGCTCCTCTTAATGTGAACAATATTGAAGGAAGAAAATTGGCGAATCAAGACCCTTGCTTGTGACAAATAAGAAGCCATGACATCATTTTTGGCTTCGTATGTTCTGTTTATTTGTCCCGCAATCAGCATAGAATCCACCCTAGCCTCCAAATTTTACCCCCAGCTTTTTCGCTATCCGTAGTCCTGCCAGGAAGGCTTCGTATTCCGCCTCATTGTTGGTACTTTTGAAGTCCAACTTGATGGCGTACGTAAATTCATGCCCCTCAGGGTTGACTAGCCTTAAACCTGCGCCTGACCCTTCGCTGCTGGAAGCTCCGTCCATGAACAATGACCAAACTTGTCTTTGTTCCGGAGGTGCTTGGGGTTGTTGTTCGATTAGGCATTCTTGCTCTTTGTACTGCGGAACCTATGTGACGAAGTCCGCAAGTATCTGCCCCTTGATCGCTGGTCTGGGCTTATATTCAATCGAGTGTTCACCCAATTAAATAGCCCACTTTGCCAGTCGTCCGGACAACTTAGGTTTACTCAACACGTTCTTGAGTTTGTATCCGGTTAATAGATTGATAGGGTGGCCCTGAAAATATCTGCGGAGCCTTCTGGTGGCATAAACCAATGCCAAAACCAGCTTTTCTAACATCGAATATCTTGTTTCTGGGTCCCATAACGTTCTACTGACGTAGTAGATTGGTGTCTGAACATTTTTTCTATCGGTTAGCAGAACGGCTCCTATGGCAATGTCCGAGGAAGAAAAATACAGTGTCAGAGGTTCACCCGCGTATGGTGCTGTTAGAGTAGGGAGCTCCATTAAGCACTTCTTAACTTCTAAGAATGCTTTTTCAGCCTCCGCAGTCCACTTGAAATGTGCTTTTCTAAGGAAATTTCTGAGTGTTGACACGAATGGATGAGACTTGGCCGCGTGATTTGCTAAGAATCGGTTCAACTCCACAAGTCTTCCATTAAGTGTTTGAACCTCCTTGAGGGTAGAGAGTGAAGGCATGTGGGCTATAGCCTGGACCTTATCTGGGTTGGCTTTAAAGCCCGCGCCTGTTACTATGACTCCAAAGAATTTACCCTCTTCCATGCCAAATGAACACTTAGCCGGATTCAACTTCATGTTGATACTTCGTAGTGTTTCAAAGGTCTCTTCGATATCTCTTAACATCTGATCTTCTTCAATGCTTTTGATTACCAAATCATCCATATAAACTTCGAGATTCCGACTTATTTGACTTAAGAAAGACTGATACATCAGTCGTTGATATGTGGCCCCCACGTTCTTTAATCCGAAAGACATCATTCTGTAGCACAATGTTCCTTGGTCCGTTCGGAATGCTGTCTTGTCCTCATCGCCAGCTGCCATATGAATCTGGTGATACCCTTTGTAGGCATCGAGGAAGCCCTTGAATTTAAATGGGGCCACATCATCTACTTTTAAGTCGATCTCCGGAAGCGGGTAGCAATCTTTCGGACATGCCTTGTTCAAGTCTTTATAATCTATGCACATCCTCCATGTTCCGTTTCTTTTTGGGACAATCACTGGGTTAGCCACCCATGTTTGGTACTTGATTTCTCGTATGATCCCGGCGTGAAGATGGTCTTGTACTTGTTCATTCATAGCCTTTGTTTGTTCTGGACCCATCTTTTGTTTCTTTTGTACAATTGGGGTGATTAACGGATTCCCCCTTAACTTGTGTTCCGAAATGCTCCGCGGGACACCGGTCATGTCCGCGGGTTGCCAAGCAAAAATGTCAATGTTCTTGGTCAATAATTGCTTTAAAAAGGTTCTCACTATCTCCGAGATAGCGGATCCTATTGTAATTGTCTGGTCTGGAAACTTCTTGTTCAAAACCCATTTTTCGGATTCAGTCCTCTTAGCCTGTCTTGGAACCTTGCTTGGTCTTGAACTTTCGGTTGTAAAACAATGTCGGTTTACATGAATTATTGCCACACCAGTGCGGGTTGGAACTCCTACTGCACCGTGGGCTGTGGACGGATGGGCGTTGAAGTCTCCAATTGCCTCTCGTCCCAGAATAATATCATGCTTGGAAGTTGCTGGTAAGACAAAAATTCAACTTATTCTGTTCTTGATCGTACTCCGTCACTTAATGTGACCGGAAAAGTGCTAACACCGCGCGGGTGCATTATTTCTCCCCCAAAACCAGAAACAGGAGCATGAATTGGTTGTAGTCTTTCTTTGTCTTCCTCATCCAGTTGTTCGAAACATTGTTCGTACATAATATCGGACGTACTGCCTATGTCAAAGAACACATATTGTGATCGGTAGTGGCCAAATTCGGCAGTAATTATCAGCGGGTTTTTGTTGCACGGCCCCCTTTGATCCGAGGAAAAATAACGGGCTCGTTTTTCCACTCTTCGTCCGAATATTCCCTCCGTTTTCCCTTACCCGAATGCCCCCCTTGAATCATGTGGACATTCAGATCTTTGATTTGCCTTTTGGCCGGACCTTGGCTATCCTTTGCGGGAAGTTTGCCAGTCCCTCCTCGTACGCCCTTAACCAAATGTTCTAGTTTACCATTTTTATCGGCTGCTTCAATTTCGTTTCTGAGAGCCACACACTCATTCGTGTTGTGTCCAACATCATTATGATTTGAGCAATGTTTTTTGGTATCAAGGAATGACTTTCGTGGTATTGGTTGAGGTTTCTGGAAAGTTAAATTTTCAGTAGTGAGAATTTCTGAGGGAGTCTTTGATAACTGGGTACAACTGTTAGTGGAGCGAGCTGAAAAATTACGTTTACCCTTGTTGCTGATCAAAGATCATGCATCAAAAGGTTTAGGTGTTTCCGCACTAGGCTGAAGTCTTGACCATATTGGTCCCTTAGCTTGTCTGTTTGGTCTTGTAGTTTGAAACTCGACCCTTGGGGACTGCTTTTGACTGCTGGAACTTAGAGTTTTTTCAGTTCTTGCAAACAACTTTGATGCCTTCATAATTTCATCCCATGACTCAGGTATTCCGTCCCTTGCCATTAGAGTACGGATCAAGGCATCACTGTGGACGTTCTTACAAAATGCTCCGCGCAGCATATCTTCGCTTACTCCTCCTATGTTAAGGCTCTCGTTAGTAAAACGAGTAATGAAGTCCTCAATAGACTCATTATTTCGCCTTGTAACATCTAGTATTTCCGAAGGGTCACGAGTATGTTTCTTTTTCTGACTAAAATGCTGAGAGAATATTGCTACAAAGTCTTTCCAACTTGTAATCTTTCCGCATGGTAATTTCTCAAACCACTCCCGCGCCGCCCCGGTGAATGTTAGTGCGAATATGACACCAATACGGGAGAGTCCAACCACTGACTCCTCCCACTGCTTCGAACCTTAACAGATGATCGCTAGGATCTGTCATTCCATTATATGTTCCAAAGGATGTTGGAATTTTTGCATTAATCGGGAATGGAGCTGTTGCAATGCTCGAAATGAATTTTGATTTTTCTGCGAAAGACTCCGGGCGATATGGTTTGGAAAAATCATATTCAGCATTGCTATGATTGATGTGTAAAAATGTATAATATAAATAAAGAACGAATCACAATTAAGCTTTAAATTTATAAAAACGAAAATCCTATAGAAACCACACAAAACCGGCAAGTGTACCGATCATAAATAGTATAGCATCAAGGAAGTCCGGATGTCGAACTCAAAGACACGTGAAAACGTTTATGATTAAGAAAACTCTAACCAAGACTTACCAAAATAATGTTTATTTAATTTTAAGATTTTATTTAACTACTTAAATTAATTTAACTAAACGAAAACGTTTGACAAAATACTTTTAGAAAACTTTGACTTAAATTCAATATGTAAAAACGTCTACCTAGGAATGAATCATGTTGACAGAAATAACAAGACAATGGATTGAAAATATTCAAGACACCGGTTATAAAAGATGACACAACCAAAACTTGTTTAAGAAAGTCAAATTACCTCTCATTCTCTCTAACAAACTTTGACTTATTTTAGTTGATTTTTAAAGAACAAACCGGATAAACAATTATTAACGTGTTCAAATTTCGACTCTCCTCTCGGTCTCCTCGACACACTATCCTAATGGAGACGAATACTACGCAACCAAGGATAGAGGAACAATTTAACTTAACCCAAATTAAACCAACTAATTGCACATAAACACTCAAACTTGACAAGACAAAAACCCGCTCTCTCGCGGTCTTAATTCTAACAAGTAAAAGCAATGAGACAATATTACTTCTTATCACCTCTTGGTCTCAAAGAAGGTGTATTTTAACTGATTTTAGATGATATATTACCTACTTATCCCTACGGTTGTACTTCCCGCAAATAAACCCAAAACACCAAGTAAAGAGCTTAACAAGCAATCAATTAATCAAAACCGTTTCAATTAACTAATGCAAGAGGATTATAAGCAATAACAAATAAAACACAGCCATCACACACAATCTAATTTATGGTTTAGTTAAACTTTACGTCAATAATTTAAGTCTTGAACATTAACAATCCATTAAACAAGTTAAAACCATTCAACAATCATCTATCCTAGGTAGAACAAACAAGTTTAGCCTAACATAGATTTTGGACAGCCATGCATACTTAAGAAAAACACCATAAACATCATCATAAACATTATAAAACTCATTCAAGATCCAAACACATTCAATCACAAGACAAACAATCAATCAATTGCAAAACAATGTAAAACAAAAGATCAAATCAACAAAGTTAGGGTTCTTGAACAAAAAAGAAAGTTTAAAGATGATTACTTAAGTAATATGGCTGATATTGATGATATATAAAGTCCCTAGCAGCTGCCCAAGATCACCTCTTCCTTCTCCAGCCGCCAAAAGACACCAGCCGTCCTGCTTTCTTCTTTTCTTGCCGGCGGCTGACTTCCGATCGCAACCCTTGCTGCCCAAGTTAGGGTTTTGTGAATTTCGGGTTTATGATGAGATTATGGCAGATTTTCTTTGATAATTAACTTCAAATAATATTATACAAGGCCTCTAAGATGTGGGCTTGGGTCGGGCCTTGATTAAACTTTGAAACTTTGACACTTAAACCCTCCAAGTTCTCTTTTTCTTGCCTTTTTTTCCACATCTTTCCCTAACCTACACAAAACATTTCAACTTTGTAAAACTTTGCACTTAACCCCCTAAAGTTACATAAATTTGATATTAAATCATTAAAACATTATAAAATTGTAAGGAAATATAAGTGTGTTATTCAACACATCAAACATCCCCACACTTAAGACTTTTTCGCTCCTGAAAAAGATTTTACTGCAATTGGATCAGAATCGGAAAATCAAAGTCAAATCAAACATATAGGTTAGATTTTAAAGCTCAGAAAAACGCAAAAACCGCGATCATCGATATTGTTGTCCACCTAAACCCATGCCTTAATCTTTACCGGGACAAATAAGATCCGACAATAATATTACTTAGTGGTTTACACAATTAAGACCCGCTTATTTTCTGCTTTTACCGGACCAGACCACCCCAACTTGACTTAAACCTCAAAGTTAGCAGAATTAAAACTTTGTTGCTTAATATTTATGAATAGTTAAGACGATCAAGGGTATTGTTTATCCACCTAAGCTTAAGCATCAAAGTCTACCAAGCAGCCATTAGATATGATTAAGGTTCAATTATTCATAGCCAGTGCTCCCCACAACATGACATACCCCCGTTATCAAGCAATACCCCAAATCCATAACCATAGGTGAGGATGCAAAATTTTATCTGTAGGGCTTACATGTAGCGTGTCCCTTGTGGTCCGTTTCTTAATGGTAATGAGACGCGAGCAAGTGGACCCCACATGACTAACAGCGTGGATGATCAAGTCTGTAGTGTATTTGTACTTTCGTACTGTTGTGATCATGTTTATAGACTTAATAGGGTTTGCTCTTTGGCTTTATTTTAAATATTCACAACCCCACTTAGGAATTGTGAATACCCAGCTAAATAGATTGCATACAGACCCATAGTCTCCGGACCCGAAGCATCCCATCAATACAGGATTTAAGGTTATAAAACCATACGCCGATGAGGTGTAAAACACTAAACTATCATTTTAAGATTTATATCACATGCTACACGACATACTCTAACGTTAAACCTACCCAAGCATCATATGATAACGTATTCAGATTTTTAAAACTCATGATATTTCCAATTTTTCATACCAAAATTTGAGGCTTGAGTATGGCCCGACCTTTCATTGCTTATTTTCCACGGACAAAACGCTTTACCCACAAAATATTTCCGTTTAAACCGTTTTATCAAATTTGCCCTTTCATTTTCAAGGCTGAGCCTACCGACACATCCCAAGTTAAGTGCGTTTTCTTTTATTTATCTCATATTATTAGTAGTTTGAAAAACCGATTTCCGAATAAAATCATCATCTCCCACTTTAATGCAAAAGAAACTAAAAACAAGGGACATTTTTATTTTTTATTTATTTTTTATTTTTTTATCAAACATGAACAACGTACGAAAACGAAAAACAAATGAAAACTTTTTTTTTTATTTTTTTAAATTTTTTTAATTTTTTTCTTTTTTTAAATTTATTTTTTTCTTCTACAACTAAGTAAAATAAATTCCCATCCCCACACTTAGAACGAAATCGTCCTCGATGAGAACAAAGAAAAGAAATAAAATAAAAATAAAACGTAAAGCATGAAATAAAAACTTTAAAGAAGAGAAATTAAAATAGAGAACGGGTTACTCCCCTGGTTTAGATGCAGATTCTTCATCAGTTGTGTATGATTCGAACGAACGACCGTATAGCATTTCATTCGCGGCCGCAACCTCGGGTGAACCAGTTCCAAAACGCAATCAGAGCTACCATGCGCATAATAATACCTGTAACAACTCAAACTCGCTCGCATGTAGCGGCGTACAAACAGAAAACAGAAACATAAGAAATAAACATATTTTTGTGTTTTTGAATTTTTTAATTTTTTTTTATTTTTATTAAATATTTTTTTTGTATTTTTATGTTTTTATAAATATAAATAAAACAAATAAAAACAGAAAGTAAAGGGAATCATAATACAAACTCTACAACTCGGGCTGTCTCCCGAGTGATGCATCCATCACGACTATTCCTCGGTGAATGAGTCAAGGTAGAACACCTCGACTGTCTGATCAGTTATCGGCTCTCCAATGTAGTGCTTCAATCTATGGCCGTTCACCTTAAACTTCCCGCTTCGATCTTGTATCTCAATCGTGCCATACGGGAAAACCTCAGTGACCGTGAACGGTCCCGACCATTGGGATTTCAACTTTCCCGGGAATAACCTCAATCGTGAGTTATACAGTAAAACCTTATCCCCACACCTGAACTGCTTATTACCCTTCAATTTCCTGTCATGCAGTTCCTTCGTAGCTCCTTATACCGAAATGATTGTGCATATGCGTGATCCCGGAGCTCCTCTAATTCATGTAATTGATGGAAACGATTACCCTCTGTGGCGGGTAAATCAAGATTAACCCTTTGAAGGGCCCATGAAGCGCGGTGTTCCAATTCAACAGGAAGATGACAGGCATTCCCATAAATCATCCGAAATGGTGTGGAACCAGTCGGAGTCTTGTAGGCTGTACGGAAGGCCCACAGAGCGTCATCTAATTTGTCAGACCAATCCCGACGACTTGAACCAACCGTTTTCTCGAGAATACGTTTGATTCCCCGATTACTCACTTCTACTTGCCCACTGGTCTGTGGGTGGTAGGCGGTCGCAAGCCGGTGGGTGACCCCATAGCGCTGCAACGCCTTCTCCATCTACGAGTTGCAAAAGTGAGTACCTCGATCACTGATCAAGGCTTTCGGGACTCCAAAACGAGCAAATAGACTTTTCAGAAAACGGACTACCACTCGGGCATCGTTGGTGGGTAGAGCTTTGGCCTCAACCCACTTAGACACGTAATCGACGGCCACGAGTATGTATTTGTTTCCACGGGAAGATGGAAACGGTCCCATGAAATCAATACCCCATATATCAAAAACCTCACAAACTTGAATGGAATTCTGGGGTATTTCGTTTCGCGAAGAAATGTTGCCGACACGCTGGCAACGATCGCAACTCTTAACGAACAGGTGAGTATCCTTAAAGATAGACGGCCAGTAAAAACCAGAATCAAAGACTTTCTTTGCCGTAGAACTCACACCGTGGTGACCTCCAGTCGGTCCCACATGACAATGGCTCAAAATTTGCCATCCTTCCTTGATATCCACATACCTTCTAATAAGCTGATCAGCACCAATGCGGAAAAGATATGGATCGTCCCAAAGGTAAAATTTGATGTCAGCAAAGAATTTCTTCTTTTGCTGGTAAGGCATCTTTGGGAGGTATCCGTCAGCAAGATAGTTCGCAAAATCAGCAAACCATGGAAAACCTTCCTCTTGTGCAGTAACGAACATCAGACTCTCCGTCGGAAAACGATCGTTGATCCTAACTCCTGAATCTCCTGAATCAACTCCCTCTAGTATTGAAAGATGATCAGCCGCCACATTCTCGGCCCCCTTTTTATCACGGATCTCTATATCGAACTCTTGCAGCAACATGATCCATCGGATAAGACGAGGTTTAGCATCCTGCTTGCTGATAGGATATCTAATAGCGGCATGATCCATATAAACAATCGTTTTGGACAAAACCAGATAGGACCTAAATTTGTCGAAAGCGAACACCACAGCTAAAAGCTCTTTTTCGGTGGTGGTATAGCTCTCCTGTGCGCTATTTAAGGTCCGGCTCGCATAATAGATCGGATGGAAATGTTTATCCTTCCGTTGTCCAAGAACCGTTCCGACCGCGAAGTCGCTGGCGTCACACATAAACTCGAATGGTAACGACCAGTCGGGAGCAACCATGATCGGGGCGTTAACTAGTTTGTCTTTTAGAAGATCAAACGCCTCGATACACTGCTCAGAAAAAATAAATGGAGCATCCTTCTCCAAAAGTTTGGTCATCGGTCTCGCGATTTTCGAAAAATTTTTGATGAACCGGCGGTAGAACCCGGCATGACCTAGAAAACTACGAATTGATCTCACAGAGGTAGGCGGGGGAAGATTAGAAATGGTCTCGACCTTTGCCTGGTCAACCTCTATCCCCGCACTTGAGATTCGATGACCTAGAATAATGCCCTCGCGAACCATGAAATGACATTTCTCCCAGTTAAGGACTAGGTTGGTGGCAACGCAGCAGGACATCATCCTTTCGAGATTTGATAAACAATGATCGAAGGAACTCCCAAATACGGAAAAATCGTCCATGAACACCTCCATGGAGTCCTCGATCATATCATGAAAAATGGCCACCATACACCTCTGGAATGTGACCGGAGCGTTACAAAGTCCGAACGGCATACGTTTGTAAGCAAACGTTCTGTAAGGGCAGGTGAAAGTGGTTTTCTCCTGGTCGTCGGGAGCTATCAGAACCTGGAAGTACCCGGAGAAACCGTCTAGGAAGCAGTAGTATTGCTGACCTGCTAAACGCTCTAACATCTGATCAATGAATGGGAGAGGAAAGTGGTCTTTCCTGGTGGCATCATTCAGTCGGCGATAGTCGATGCAGACTCGCCATCCTGTCACAGTTCTCGTGGGAATAAGCTCGTTCCTCTCGTTGGTGACGACAATCATACCACCCTTTTTAGGAACCACTTGGACTGGACTCACCCAAGCACTATCAGAAATGGGGAAAATGATCCCCGCATCAAGGAGTTTAATGATCTCCTTCTTTACGACCTCTTGCATTTTCGGATTGAGCCGCCGTTGCGGCTGGACGACAGTTTTGAAATTTTCCTCCATGAGGATTTTATGAGTGCAAAACGAAGGGTTGATACCCTTGATGTCGATAATCTTCCATGAAATTGCCTCTTTGTGCTCTCGTAGTACCCTCAACAACTTCTCCTTCTCGACCTCCATCAGAGCAGATGCAATGATAACCGGAAGCTTCCTCTCTTCATCTAAAAAAGCATATTCAAGGTGGGAAACTCTCGACTGAAGGTCGGTCCATCGGATCGTCTCGTACGATCTCAGCAGACACGCCAGATTCAGGGGTATGCGACTCGGTGTCGTCATTTAAGGACCGATTGGTTACGGCAACCATTTCAATCTCCGGAATCTCCCTATCGAGAATCTGGGTGTCGGAGGCAGATCCTCCACAAATTTCGCTGAAAAACTCCCCGACATGCTCCATGATGGTATCAATGAAGTATAAGGAGTCATCAGCAGACTTGGGGTGTTTCAGTGACTGTCGAACGTCGAAGGTGACGTTCTCATCCCCAACTCTTAAGATTAATTTACCCTCGCAGCCATCGATCAATGCCTGTGCAGTGGCAAGGAATAGTCGGCCCAATATGAGTGGGACACTATCGTCATCGTTCATGTCCAGGATGACAAAGTCCACCGGGAAGATGAACTTGTCGACACGAACAAGCATGTTCTCGACCACCCCTCGGGGGTATTTCACAGAACGATCAGCAAGCTGGATACTCATACGGGTAGGCCTCGGTTCGCCTAGTCCCAACTTGCGATACAAGGAATACGGCATGAGATTAATACTGGCACCAAGATCTGCCAGCGCATGGACGACCGTATTATCACTCAAGTTGCAGGGAATTGTGAAACTCCCAGGATCGGACATCTTTTCTGGTAACTTTCTCTGCAAGACTGCAGAGCAACCAACACTTAGAGGAATGGAAGAGACTTCGGCTAACTTCTCTTTGTTCGATAGAATATCCTTAAGAAACTTTGCGTATTTGGGCATTTGCGTGAGTGCCTCAAGGAAAGGAATATTAAGATGAATTTGCTTCAGAAGATCAAGAAATTTGGAGTTTTGCTCCTCGTCTCTATCCCTACGGACTCTCCCGGGAAATGGGAGTCTAGGTTTGTAGACTCTCGGTGGTGTGCTGGGTGATGGTTGGTTCTCGGCCTGTGCTGTACTTCCTGGGCTGTGCCTCTGATGCACCCTGGCCGGTGGAGATTCCAACTGAATCTCTTCGTCTACCTGCTCCTCTACATCTACCGCAGGCTCGTTAACGACTCCTCTCATCGCCTCTTGAATCACGGGCTCGCTACGTGCCCCCGCACCGCTCCTTGTCGTCACAGCCTTCGCGAACGCCTTCGGATTTTGTTCAGTGTTAGTTAGAAGTGTACCTGGCGACCTCTCATTTAGACGACATGCTATCTCTCCCATCTGACGCTCAAGATTTTGAATTGACGCTCCTTGATTTCTCATGAATGACTCGTGCTCCCGGAATTTTTCTTGAGTTTCTTTGTGACGGGAGTCCTCTCGAGTCATGAGTTGCGACAGCATCTGTGTCTGCTGTGCCATCATCTCCTCTAACGTGGGCTTCTTCTCCCCACTACTCGGTCCCTCACCGGAATCCTGGAATAGGCTCTGACGTTGCTGGAAGCCGGACTGATTTCCGTTCCTCCAGTTGGAATTTTGGTTACCTCTCCACCCCGAATTATAAGAATTGAAAGAATGTTGATTTCGGTTTGGATTATTAACGAAGTAGACTGCCTCCTCCTGGAAACCTACGGGGCACTGAACAGTATCATGTCCCCCTCTACAGATCTCGCATAACTTACTTTTCACCTGCAAGTCCTTTACGATCTTTGCTAACGCTTCAACTTGTGCCGCAAGTGCGGTGCTTGTGTCGATCGAATGCATGCCGCGTGATAGGGAATCGACGGTTTTGGTGCTCTTAACTGGTTGTCGCTGGTATCCACTCATGGCTAAACCGTTAAACAAGGCAATGCACTCATCCGTATCTTTCGTTGTCAGTAGGTTACCTCCTGCAGCTGTGTCGAGCATACTCTGAGTTGCGTACGTCACTCCGTTGTAGAACTTCTCGACAACCACCCAGTCTTGTAGGCCGTGGTTTGGACATAATGCGAGTAGATTTTTGAACCTTTCCCACGCCTCGTAGAAGCTCTCGATGTCCTCCATCTGGAAAGAATGAATTTGGTTACGCAAACGAGCGGCCTTAGCCGGAGGATCGTATTTTTCAAGAAATTGGGTCTGCATGGCAGCCCAAGTAGCAATGGATCCCTGTGGGAGGGACTCAAGCCACAGACTCGCATGATCCACGAGTGAGAACGGAAAGATTCGGAGTTTGATGGCGTCTTCGGATACGCCGGCAAGATGAAACGTGTCGCAGATACGTGCAATACGAGTGAGATGAGAATGCGGGTTCTCGTGGAGCAACCCGTGAAACTGAGCAGAATGAGCAATCGTGTTCAAAACGTTAGATGGAATCTGCCAAGTCGTTTGAACTCCTATAGCTGGTGGAGCAATACTGGATCTCGCGCCAGCATCGACCGGAGGGGCCCGGTCTGCAACTGTCCTCCTCGGTAGTGGATTCGCGTCGCCCATAATTCTATCCCTAATGACGGGTTCAGAAAAAGTAGGAGAAGAAAACGTATTACCGACGGATGTAGATGAACTGGAAGACGGTTTTGTACGACGTCTCTCGAGAAGCTCTCTCTGGTTCGGGAAATCCTTCAACTTCTGGTGGTCCTAGAGATCGAGTACGTCGCATACAACTATTAAAATAAATAAAAGAAATTATAATAAGCTAAACTATTTTAAACTAACAAACAAAACAATTAAGAAAGACAAGTAGTAAACAAGGCAAGTCTTAACTCGAGTCGTTCTTAATACGCCTCTAACCGTGTCCCCGGCAACGACGCCAAAAACTTGAT
Organism: Bidens hawaiensis; assembly: GCF_021521415.1. NCBI lineage: Eukaryota > Viridiplantae > Streptophyta > Magnoliopsida > Asterales > Asteraceae > Bidens > Bidens hawaiensis. The sequence continues at coordinate 139,914 of NW_027497054.1, read as the reverse complement.
GTGTGAAAATGTATAATATAAATAAAGAACGAATCATAATTAATCTTTAAATTTACAAAAATGAAAATCCTATAGAAACCACACAAAACCGGCAAGTGTACCGATCATAAATAGTATAGCATCAAGGAAGTCCGGATGTCGAACTCAAAGACACGTGAAAACGTTTATGATTAAGAAAACTCTAACCAAGACTTACCAAAATAATATTTATTTAATTTTTAAGATTTTATTTAACTACTTAAATTAATTTAACTAAACAAAAACGTTTGACAAAATACTTTTAGAAAACTTTGACTTAAATTCAATATGTAAAAACGTCTACCTAGGAATGAATCATGTTGACAGAAATAACAAGACAATGGATTGAAAATATTCAAGACACCGGTTATAAAAGATGACACAACCAAAACTTGTTTAAGAAAGTCAAATTACCTCTCAGTCTCTCTAACAAACTTTAACTTATTTTAGTTGATTTTTAAAGAACAAACCGGAAAAACAATTATTAACGTGTTCAAATATCGACTCTCCTCTCGGTCTCCTCGACACACTATCCTAATGGAGACGAATACTACGCAACCAAGGATAGAGGAACAATTTAACTTAACCCAAATTAAACCAACTAATTGCACATAAACACTCAAACTTGACAAGACAAAAACTCGCTCTCGCGCGGTCTTAATTCTAACAAGTAAAAGCAATGAGACAATATTACTTCTTATCACCTCTCGGTCTCAAAGAAGGTGTATTTTAACTGATTTTAGATGATATATTACCTACTTATCCCTACGGTTGTACTTCCCGCAAATAAACCCAAAACACTAAGTAAAAAGCTTAACAAGCAATCAATTAATCAAAACCGATTCAATTAACTAATGCAAGAGGATTATAAGCAATAACAAATAAAACACAGCCATCACACACAATCTAATTTATGGTTTAGTTAAACTTTACGTCAATAATTTAAGTCTTGAACATTAACAATCCATTAAACAAGTTAAAACCATTCAACAATCATCTATCCTAGGTAGAACAAACAAGTTTAGCCTAACATAGATTTTGGACAGCCATGCATACTTAAGAAAAACACCATAAACATCATCATAAACATTATAAAACTCATTCAAGATCCAAACACAATCAATCACAAGACAAACAATCAATCAATTGCAAAACAATGTAAAACAAAAGATCAAATCAACAAAGTTAGGGTTCTTGAACAAAAAAGAAAGTTTAAAGATGATTACTTAAGTAATATGGCTGATATTGATGATATATAAAGTCCCTAGCAGCTGCCCAAGATCACCTCTTCCTTCTCCAGCCGCCAAAAGACACCAGCCGTCCTGCTTTCTTCTTTTTTTCTTATTTTCTTGCCGGCGGCTGACTTCCGATCGCAACCCTTGCTGCCCAAGTTAGGGTTTTGTGAATTTCGGGTTTATGATGAGATTATGGCAGATTTTCTTTGATAATTAACTTCAAATAATATTATACAAGGCCTCTAAGATGTGGGCTTGGGTCGAGCCTTGATTAAACTTTGAAACTTTGACACTTAAACCCTCCAAGTTCTCTTTTTCTTGCCTTTTTTTCCACATCTTTCCATAACCTACACAAAACATTTCAACTTTGTAAAACTTTGCACTTAACCCCCTAAACTTACATAAATTTGATATTAAATCATTAAAACATTATAAAATTGTAAGGAAATATAAGTGTGTTATTCAACACATCAATGATACTCCGTATGGCGGACAACTGGGCGCGGATAGCTAGCTCCTCCGTACGAAGGAAGACGGCTATCCCCGCTATAAAAACTACCATCCTGTCGATAAGATGAGTCTTACCCGTCCAGTTCGTCCTCATAGAATGGCACCCGCATATCTATGCGGGGACGATGACGCAACCATCGGGTTTCGCTCATGTTCCGCTCCGGTGGCAAACTGTACTGGATGTGGCTTCCCCTTATGGGAGGAGAAATAGATCTCCTGGGAGGCTCATCATATGTCAGGGTCCGACCATGGAAAAGCTCATTCCGGACCCGACGTTCATACTCTGCTTTCAAACTTTCTTGTTGAATATGAAGCCACTCGTCTGAAGACAAAGGTTCTTCAGTCCTGAGGTTATGACGGTGAGCTATTCTTGGATTAGAGTCACCGGAATCTTCTTCCAATCGAACTTCTCTTGGAACACGCTCTAGATTCCTTATGTTAGAACCCCCTGGGGCTGTGACGTACCCCAAGTCAGTAGTTGGTGTAACAATATTTCCGGTGTCTACCGGGGTGACACCCTCTTGTTGAGCAAACAACCCCGAGCCGTCGAACCACCCAAGGAAAGGATTCCTGGGTTGACGGTGTCAGTTCTTGTGGTAGGGGTCGAAATTCGAGCAAACACAGACGTTGCTCCTTCACGTGTTTCGAGGTTGAGATCACGTGGAAGTTGTGCTTGATTCTCCGTCGTCCCTTTAGGTAACTGACTCATATCGTAAAGAGAACGGAAAATTTTTTAGCTGTTCTAACAAAAGCACGGATGGCGCCAGTGAAGAAACACGGATCTACTCCCCACTGATGGGTCCTAGATCCAATGAGTCTACAAGGTAGGATACGGTTACTGCCAACACGATATGAATACAATTCCTAAAGTCCAGTGACGTGAATCCTGCAAAACAGAACACCGTGAGCTCGTTATGGGAAGGACAAGAGGGGGGTCTTCCCGTAACCACCCTCCGACGTGAGAATAAGTACCGTTCTTACGAAGAGATAAAGTACTTAAGTAAATTGAGAGAGTACAGTGATGGTGAATGAATACCTCATGATGATTGAGAGAGTATTTATAGCCGAAGGGTGTGTGGTAGTGATTGGGCCAGCTGTCCTTTTAGAAGATGCCTGCATAACCGTCTGGACGCGTGTCCTTATGTGATAGGTTTAGCTTATACGTTGCATGTGCATGTATAACAACCTGGACACATGTCGCTCTATTATTGGTTAATGGGGTAATATTGGCCATGTGCACGGTTATAACGACCTTGTCACGTGTCACTAGCTAATTGGCCAATAGATCACGTATTGCCCAAGAAAGCATCTTGGCGATTCTTCTAGAATGCTAACAACTGTCCCGGAGCATTACCTCGTAGTTATTTACGCGGATGGATATTCCTTCTTGCGGATGACTTCCGAGGGTGCTGTGATGCTTCCGCATGTGCTATGAGGGTGTTTCTTCCTCAGATGACTATGCGGATGGTTTATATGTCCCGTGGGTGCCTCAGCTTCTGATCGACCCGCGGGTGTTTAGTACGGGTATTTGGGTCCTTTTGGTACCCTACCTCTCTCTCTCTCTATATATATATATATATATATAAAGAGAGAGAGAGAGAGGTTCACTAGAGAACCACAAAAAAAGTGGGGGACCATTGACCAAACGAACTCCGATTGAACTCATTCCAGCGGCGTTGAAACCGGCTTGTCGAACCTTACTTCTAAACCCAAAGGCTAAACCCTAAAATCCAAACCCTAAGCTAAACCCCAAAAACTAATCCCTAAAATCTAAACCACAAAAACTAAACACTAAATATATATGTTTAAGTTTCGACGAGCCGGTTTCAATGCCGCTGGAATGAGTTCAACCGGGGTTTGTTTGGTCAATGGTTCTCCCCACTTTTTGGCGGTTCCCTAGTGAACCTTTCTCTCTCTCTCTCTCTCTCTCTTTCTCTCTCTCTCTCTCTCTCTCTATATATATATATATATATTAAAGCAAAAGCCTACAAAATGAATCTTTAGTGCAATGGAAAGTGTGTTGTCTATGAAAGGTTTTGGGTTCAATTCCTAGGGGTGGCATTTTTTTGAAAAAATTATAGAGTTTATATATTTTAGAGGGGCCATTTTCACTATCGCTCCAGTCCCCAAACTTTTAGGGATTTTTGGAGATGGGTCTGTATGTGAAGCGTCGTATGTACTATAAACGAGATCGTTAATTCTGGTGCTAAAACAAGTAAAAATTAGAAATGAACTTATCTTTGCATTTAAGCTTTTCTCATCTCCGGTTTAAAAATGTCAACCTGTCCAAATGTTTCCCACAAAAGTTTGAAGTCAAATAATATATAAGGCTATAATGACTAAAATAACCGACACCTTTGTGAGACTTTCACCGGGAGATACTTCAAGCTTGTTAATTGTAGGCTCGCGAAGGCCACCATAAGTCAAAAATGCAGGAAAGAACAAGAATCAGGCTTTAAAAATGGGTTCCTAGGTGTAAACTCAATGTATAGAGCCTATTCTACAATACTTGTTGCAACCATATTTGACACTAACCATTTATGAGAAAAAGGTGTGTTTTTGTGTGTGAATATATCTATTGTGGAAAAGAAAAATTAAACTTTGAACTGTACTCGCAACATTATTCTACCCTTGTGACAGTTTTCTTCTAAACAAAATTCATTAATTGATCTACCAAGCCTAAATTTATATTCAAATATGTGTTCTTAAAAACTGCTTATAAAATGCAGACCAACATAACAAAGAACTAATACTAATAATAAATCAACTAACTAAACAAACTAGCCATATGTGTATGTTTTGGCTGTTATCTTGCTTTTAAGCTTTACTTGGTACCTCCCTGCTTAGAATTCCAATTAACCTAAAGGTGCAAATAAACACTAATACTTTTCAAAAATTCATGAGCTGTGCTAAGAATAGATGAAATTTGATGATTATGCAACAAAAGCTATTAAAAAGGAACAAAGTTGCTTCAAACCTGAAATTTGATAGTTCTCCCTCTCTTGTAAAAGTCGTCAAACTGTAAACAGGAACAAACGAAGTTACAATACTGAATCTTGTGTGTTTTATAGTTTATGAATGAGGTAGTCAATTCTAGTTCTAAGCATAGTAAAAACAATGAATGTTATAGTTAAAAACATAGAAATAAACTTATCTTTGTAATCTAAGAATACAAATTGTATCGTCCCCACCCTGCCAGCATTATGTGCAAGACAGTAAACCATATACAGGGGATGTATAGCCAAACATGTTCAAATTTCAACCTGTTCAAATGTTGTCCACAAACGTATGGTGTGAAATCGTATCAAAGCTTAAAATGCAAGGAATAGAAGATAGAGCAGAATTTAAATAAAAAGTAGACACAATTACCCTCGAAGTTTCTTTTGAACCAAAAACTGGCATACGCTGCATTGATGCTGTAAAGCCTCTATATCCAAACATGTCAAAGACAACCAGAAGGTTTACAATCAGTCATTATGAAGAGTAATATTAATAAATGACAAATTAAGCATATTTCATGGAGTATTTACCTTTAAATATAGAGGCTGGTCGCCAATTGCTTGTGTTTTGTATGACCTAAAGAATAAAGCGCCCATCTCCCCATACAAAGGAAAAAAAACACTAATTATGTCAAGAACAGATGAAATTGACGATTATGCAACAAAAGCTATTGAAAAGGAACAAAGTGCAAACTTGAAATTCAATAGGCATAATAGTTCTCCCTTTCTTGTATAGGTCGTCACACTGTACACGGGAACAAACAAAGTAACAACTAACAATACTGAATCTTGTGTGTTTTTATAGTTTATAAATGAGGTAGTTAATTCTAGTGCTAAGCGTAGTAAGAACAATGAACCTTATGGTTAAAAACATAGAAAAGAACTTATCTTTGTAATCCAAGATAATGCAAACCATATCCATCATGTATAAGCCAGCAAACCGTATACATACAGGGAAAGTACATATATATAAACGGCATTTCTGTTCAAATTATTCACAAGCTCAGTGAGAACCTGTATAAAAAAATCACTGATTTAGCAGGTAACTAAAAATTCTTCACAAGTCCAAACACTTTAAATTATAAACGGCATTTCTGTTCAAACTATTAACACAATATATATCATACAAAAATTATAAAAAGTGTACCTCTAAATTCAACTGTTTATTTATATTGCCCGATATTAGTTGCTTCTGAACGTATTCGGGTTGGACTGTGAAGTGTTGTACAGATCCAAGAAAAACTAGAGCAACAAAGTAGAGAATAAAAAATAAGCCAACAAGTGAAGTCCTAAAAGTACCAACAATTTATAGTTATGTAATGAGTAAACAGAAGCTACATGCACACCTTTGATGTGGCATAGACGTTATTGTTGTGGAATCAAGCACATGCTCCCTTTATGAACCCTGATTAATTGCAAGCAAATGAAATCAAGTATTGTGAAATTAATGCACATGAAACCAAATACTGAATTTCACACTGGATATATGGACAGGGATGGCCTGGCCCATGTGCGGGTAGAAATTATATATATATATATATATATATATATATAGAGAGAGAGAGAGAGGGGGGGGGGGGTTTCACTAGGGAATCACAAAAAAAGTGGGGAACCGTGAAACCATTGACCAAACGAACTCCGATTGAACTCATTCCAGCGACGTTGGAACCTGCTTGTCGAACCTTAACCAAATATGTTAAAACCTAACCCTAGACCCTACTTCTAAACCTTAAAGTTAAACCCTAAAATCTAAACCCTAAAATACAAACCCCAAAAACTAAACCCTAAAATCTAAACCCCAAAAACTACACCCTAGATATATATGTTAAGTTTTGACAAGCCGATTCCAACGTCGCTGGATTAAGTTCAATCAGAGTTCGTTTGGTCAATGGTATCCCCGGTTCACCACGTTTTGTGATTCCCTAGTGAACCTCTCTCTCTTTATATATATATATATATATATATATATATATATATATATATATATTTTGTAAAACAAAAGCCTACAAAATGAACCTTAAGTGCTATGGAAAGGGTGTTCTATGAAACCAAGTTTTGGGTTGGTATTTAAAAAAAAGAATTGTATGATAGAGTTTATATTTTAGAGAGCCCGCTTTATCTCGCTCCGGGCCCCAAAACTTTTAAGGATTCTCGGGGCAGCCCTGTATGCGATGCGTTGTACGTACTATAAACGAGGTAGTTAATTCTGGTGCTAAGCCAATTAAGAAATTAGAAATGAACTTATCTTTGCATTTAAGCTTTTCTCATCTTCGGTTAAAAAATGTCAACCTGTCCAAATGTTTCCCACCAAAAGTTTGAACTCAGATCATATATAAGGCTTTAAAAAATAAAATAACTGATAGCTTTGTGAAAATTCCACCAGGAAATAATTCAAGCTTGTTAATTGTAGGCTTGTGAAGACCACTATAACTCAAAAATGCAAGAAGGAACAAGGGATCAGGCTTAAAAAAGGTAGAATTTCAATTAACTCAAAGGTGCAAATAGTATAGCAGAGATTAAAATGACAAAAGATACAAAATAGTTTAAAAAGAGACAGAATCATAGGTGTAAACTTAATGTATAGAGACTATTCAACAATATTTGTTGCATTAATGTATAGAACAAATACTTATAATAAATCAACTAACTAAACAAATTAGCCCTATGTGTAGGTTTTACTTGATACATCCCTGCCCAGAATTTCAGTTAACACTAATACTTTTCAAAACTCGTAAACTATGCTAAGAACAAATGAAATTGATCATTATGCAACAAAATCTTTTATAAAGGAACTAAGTGCAAACCTGAAATTTCAAAAGTTCTCCCTCTCTTGTACAAGTCGTCACACTGTAAACAGGAACAAACGAAGTTACAATATTGAATCTTGTGTGTATTATTAATGAGAAAGTTAATTCTGTCACTAAGCAAAGAAATGAACTTATCTTTGTAATCTAAGAACGCAAACTATATCACCCCCTGCCCTGCCCTGCCTACATTATGTACAAGATAACAAACCAGCCACCTTATGTCGGTGCTTCTCATTATTGGTTCAAAACTTCAACCTGTTCAAACGTTGTCCACAAAAGTTAGATGTCAAATTGTATCTAAGTTTAAAATACAAGGAATAGAAGATAGATCAGACTTAAGAAAAAAAGTTGACACAATTACCCGCCAGGTTGCTTTTGAACCAGAAACTGACGAGCATAAACCTTTTTTACGAATACTAGGCTTGGAGGAAACCTCTGTAAATTAATAGACATACCAAATAATGATATTCAAGAATCACAAAGTTAAAAATGTTGAAAACCATAAATTTGCAATCTCATAGTCAAGTTTAAAACCCCCAAACTTGATTCATGTTAAAATTTAAACCAAATCACTACAAACGCTAAAGTTAAACAGAAAGTAAAAACTAAAAGAACTCACCGAATCTTAACATGAAGACCTGCTAATATATATTGTAGAGCCTAGAATTATGTCCTCACTTGTCTCTCCACTAAAAGTTAACCTTTTGGAGTAATTCACAGACGTCTTTGCATCAAGATAGGTTGAGGAAGTACAACCCTTATACCTGATAACATCCAACGTACACCAGCAAAACAATATGCAAACCCAAAGTAATACCAATATTCTCACCAAGATATTGCACATATAAAGCAAAGTGACCACTTGTCCAATGGGTTCTAGAGTCTTATAGTCTAGAATAATATGAGAATGAAAAATAACAATGCTAGACACCCCCCCTCCCCACCAAAAAAAAAAACAAGTAGAGAAACTTGATGTCTATAACAAAAATGTAACAATTCACATGATCATTTTGACACTTTCCAGAATCAACATCGAAACATCTCAAATCTAAAGTCATGCAGGCACAACTAAAGCAAGAAACTGACCTACCAAATATACCCATCTTCAATCAAATTGGATGACATTTATACCCTTTGTCAGCCTTCTTTATTTAACGTCATGAAAGGCCTAACTAACTAAAACAAGAAACAAACCTATAAAATGATGAAACTTCAACACTGAAACAAACCTATAAAATGGTAACAATCAGTAAAAACTACACGCACCAAAGTTTAGTCAACTCAACATACTTCTATTGTTCACATCATTAACATAAGAATTATGAGATGTAGCATTCTGTTTATTATTCACAGCTTGTGTTTTAGCATTAAAAATGGCCTTTTTGTTAGGAGCGGATAGAAATCTTATGAAATAATATACCTTCTGTAATCAGATTGAACACGCTTACTATTTATGTGAAAAAATAAGTGAACATTTTAGGAAAAAAATAACGGTAGCTTTTTAGCGAAAGAACATACAGATTGCAGATTCAAAAAAAATATTGTCAAATAGCATATTGATTCGTTTTTAAGAAAAAGAAGTTGACTTACCCGGTATCATTTGCTGCTGCTTCTAAGTCAAATTACCAATATGATTTACATACCTGGGAGTGTTAGACAAATGAATAATATTGCAGCACTTTGTAGTAAACCGCATCTCACTACAACCTCCACTGAGGTCTAATTGTACTAGTAGATAAAACTATTGGTTTTTTTGCAAAAGCAGTTTCTAGTTTTTTTAGGGTGACTTTTGCAGAAGCAGGTTGTGGTTTGGTGGGGGTGAATTACGGGTTTCTTATCAGTGAGAATGGTTTGTTTTTTGGTAGATGAACTAGTAGATATGGCCAACTGTTTTTTCAAAGAGTCAACTTGTGATTTTCTAGGGGGTTTGCGGGTGGTAGAAAGCGACGATGTACTAGCTATCGGTCTCTTTGGAGAAGCAGTTTTTAGGGTGACTTTTGCAGAAGCAGGTTGTGGTTTTGTGGGGTGAATTACGTGTTTCCTATCAGTGAGAATGGTTTGTTTTTTTGGTAGATGAACTAGTAGATATGGGCAACTGTAGCTTGTGATTTTCTAGGGGGTTTGCGGGTGGAAGAAAGCGACGATGCACTAGCTATCAGTTTCTTTGCAGAAGCAATTTCTCGGGGAACTTTTGCAGAAGCAGGTTGTGGTTTTGTGGGGTGAATTACGGGTTTCCTATCAGAGAGAATGGTTTGTTTTTTGGTAGATGAATTAGTAGATATGGGCAACTGTTTTTTCAAAGAGTCAGCTTGTGATTTTCTAGGGGGTTTACGGGTGGAAGAAAGCGACGATGCACTAGCTATTGGTTTCTTTGCATAAGCAATTTCTTGGGGAACTTTTGCAGAAGCAGGTTGTGGTTTTGTGGGGTGAATTACTACAGCTTTCCTTTTGATGAGAATGGTTTCTTTTCTGGTGGATGAACTAGTAGATATAACCAACTGTTTTTTCAAAAAGTCAGCTTGTGATTTTCTAGGGGGTTTGCGGGAGGAAGAAAGTGACGATGCACTAGCTATCGGTTTCTTTGCAGAAGCAATTTGTAGGGGAAATTTTGCAGAACTAGGTTGTGGTTTTGTTACGGGGAGCTCGTGTCGGTTTCTTTTCTGGTGGATATAAGCAACTGTGATTTGCTTCTGCTTCTAGGAGGTAATCGGATAGCTGGATTTTTGGTTGATGAAACGGGCTTGGGTGTTGGATAAGTTTCCTCCTCCAGTTGTTCTATATCATCAATGATAAAGTTGCAGAACATCTAAGTGGCGGATAGCCCAGGTTTGAGGAGGCAGAGGAGAAGGGGATGGAGATTCCAAAGTCATCATTAGCTTCGGCTTCAAAGTCGTCCTCCTCGTCCATAGGCTTAAGGTCTAGATCCGGCAAGCGTCGAGTGTCCCAAGTCTGTCTAGGGGAAGTTCCAAATAACTAGTCATGATCTCCTACTATGTCTGGTAAGACGGGACATGTGATTTTGTAACCAAGAGCAGCAGCAGCTCCTTTAACCACCCCAGCAGTCTCTTTCCCAAGAAAGTCATCATCAACATCAACATCAACAGAATAATATTTTTGCAAGATCAAAATCGATGAAATTCTACAAAAAGAAAAGAAAAGATATCAGTTTCTTTCATAAAAACCATACATAATAATAATAATAATAATAATAATAATAATAATAATAATAATAATAATAAAATGAACGTTAAGAAATGTCAAGAAAACAAACAAAAAGTATCTATCTATGTTAAATGTAACTAAAAATTGATTCAAGAAAACAATATTATGCAGTACGTAAACCCTAATCTTCAAAAAAACAATATTATTCAGTACGTAAACCCTAATCTAATCTTGGTAAAATAAATTAAAGGTAAGAACGAACCTTAAAGAAATGGTAGAAGAAGAAGAAATTGAAGTTGTATAATCCACCGAGAACTGAGAAGATGAAATTATTCAACAGGAAACCCATTGCCGTCGTTCTGAGAGAGAGAGAGAGAGCCCGCGAAATTGGGATTGTGATTGATTGCGAGGGAGAAAAACGATAACAGAGTTTCTTTTCAGAAATACTGTAACTTTTCAATATTATTATATATATATATATATATATATATATATATATATCTATATATATATCTTTAGAGAAGCACCGACTTTTATTATTATTATTATTATTATTATTATTATTATTATTATTATTATTGTCGTCGTCGTTGTTGTTATATCCATATCTATATCTATATTATATATGTATATATAGAGGGGTGGTTAATGTACACTAATATACTATCATCCATTATGTAGAGAGGATCTGGAGCATACAATAGAACACGGTGGCAAAGTTATAATTAAAAGGAAATTGACAATATACCGGTTATCCAAAGGGCAATTCCGTCAAGATAATATTGCAATTTAACCTCCCACTCCGCGAATCAGTTCTCTAGTTTCCCCCAAATTAGTTTTCAAACACCCCTAATTTGTTCGTCAATACGTTTTTTCAGTAAACGGGAGTACCACGAAACACTATGGAGTTGAATGCGAGCTCGGCCGGAAATCCTAATTCAACGAAGCTTGTTGTTAAGGATAAAGAACGAAGGTCGAAAGCGATCAACGACAGACATCAAAACGTACAAAAATCAGTTAATTCATTTCTAATTTGTTAACCTAGAACGTATATTGAATTAGGTGTGAATTTGTTTGTTGTGTTGATTTGTAACATTAAACAAATTAGCATAAGCTATTTCTAAGGTTTTTTGATTTGAAACAGAACGTGTTTAATGTTCAATTTTTTTTAGTAAAAAGTGGGTGGGTAAATGTGAATTATCAACAGGACGTGTTAGAACGTTTAAAAATACATAGGTGTTTAAAGCTTGTAATAATAGAGGTTGAAATCATGAGAACGTATTAAAAATGTTTCTGACAACACTGATCATATTTTTTTGTAATGAAGATGTTGAAAAGAAAAAAAGAAATACAGAACCAACTGAGGAAAAGGAGCATGAACCTGCAAATAAGAAAGTTAAAACAAAACAAGCCGAAGAAAGTAATTCCGACTCCGACTTTGAAACACAAATCAAATCATTAAAATTCAAAAAGAAAAATGTGGAACACAAGCAACATGATAAAAAGAAAAAAAAAGGAAAATCAGAAGCCGAGTTTCACAATTCTGATTCAGACTTTGAAACACCAAAGAAAAAAGCCAAAATGCCAAACCCTCAAACAACACGTTGTAGAAAACCTTTTCAAGAATATATAGATACAAAGTTTTGGATGAGGTGTGCACCAGGTAATATTTTTGAAGCAATTAAAGTGATGAATGAAAAAGAAAAAAAATAGATTGAAGAAATAGGATTTGGGTCATTGTTGACAATGAAGATTACCTCAATACCTGGTCGATTGGCATATTGGTTGGTAATGAACTATGATCCTGATCTGAATGAATTAAATATGGGAAACCATATTGTTAAGGTAACACCACAATTAGTTCATGTGGCTTTTGGGATACCAACTGGTGAAGAAACAGTGGTAGAAAAAAACAGACCAAGATTGGGCTCAAACATTTGTGCAGACATGTTTATAAATCAATTTGAACATTCAAGGATAAGTATTCAAAACGTCTTGGATAGAATGAAAAACCATAATGGGAAAAGAGATGAGTTTAAACTGAATATCCTTGTGTTGTTCAACACATGGATTGGGTTGATAACAAAATCTACAACAGTCAATTTAACGTTTGTCGCATTGATTGATGACTTTTCAAAAATCTCAAATATGAATTGGTGTAGCTACATAATTCATAATTTGAAGAGATCAAAAAATGAATGGAAAGGTATAAAAGAAAATGGAAAACAAGAACAATTCAATGGTCCGACAACATTGCTTGTAGTGATTTACACACACGAGTATCAGAATCGTCATGGAGCATTTGAGAAGCCAATCAGAACACCAGCAATTAGCACACTACCATAGAAAATCTTGTGAGAATGGATAGCTACGTGTATAATAATGGTCAATTAACTGATACCGAGGAGGACAACGAAGACTCAAGTAAGTAACTATAGCTTTCTAATTTTAAAAATATGACTACTAATGCTATAATAATTTAATCTTTGAAAATACCTAAATAGTGAATCATGGTCCTTCAAATATTGAACCAACTGAAAAGGGTAAGGTTCTAATGATCATTGCATCTTGTAATGAAAAAGTGAGTGAACATAGAACAAGCCATGTTCAATTAGTGCAAAAAAATGTGACTTAAGTGGATAATGCTATGATGAACACTGCTGCTACAAACGAGAATGAAATAGTTGAAATTGATCATGGTAAGTATCTATAAACTTTATAATGTTAAAAATATTACTACTGATGCTATATTAATTTTATCATTGAAAAAACCAAAAACAGTGAACGATAGTCCTTCAAATATTGAACCAACTGAAAAAGGTAAGGTTCTGATGATCACTGGAGCTTGTGTAAGACCCCGTTACGGATCTAGCCGCTAATAGGATACAACGATTATATACAAGATCTAAACGTTAAATTATTACTTTATTGATAAATATGGATGAATACATTATGGTGGATGGAATTAACTTATGGAGAGTATTAATTTAGATCTAGATCTCTCTCTAAATATGTACATAGCTAATTATGAGCATGGAACCACCTATTTATAGGCCACATGCTCCATTTACAATAAATAAACAATCTAGACTATGTATAACTTATTTGAATGCTACGGACAACCATTTCGTGCACTAACAGACACCCCCTTTTCCGTAGCTATCGAATACTTTAATCTTGAATACTTTAACTGCAAATCACCAGTCACAAACCGTGCACTAACAGACACCCCCTGGACTGATGATTTTCGGGCTTGTGCAAACAGACAATCTTTAAATCTTTTCAGCAAACCAACAACCTGTAGCTTCTCATATCAGATCACCCCCTCATTGTGAGCAACTCTTGGAGATCATCCCGATCATCCATTGGCGTATGATATGGTTCAACCTTTCAACAATCAGCAACAAGTCATCAGCTATCCGTCAACACCGGTAAAAGAAAAGCATATCTTTACGTTTAACCTCGTCACACATCTTCATGAACAACTCGATCGTTCAACATCTTTCACTTCGGTTTTCCCTCTCTTGATAACGTGTATCCAAATATACTCTTTGAAGCTCTTCCACATCTCGTTCGCAAAGATGCACTAATGTTTGGGCATCATAAGATTTAGAGTTCCAACCTCCATTAATAAACCTCAAATGATCAAATTCTTCACTCCAATGACAAGACTCTTATATTCTTCAATAAGATCAACTCGTTCAAGAATCGTCCCCCTCAACAGAAGTAATCCGCCATTTACTCGTAGCCAACATAGTCAGGATCAAGTCCTTCAGAAAGAAGTAAACGAACAGACACTCGTATCCCACATAGTCAGGTTTCAATCTTTGAACAAATCAATCACCAATCGAAGAACACTGCAGTCTTGAACTCAGTCAAACGTAAGCATGAATTATCACCCGAATTGCAGTAATTTTTCAAGAAACCTTGCAAATATAGGAAGATACAAGCCAAATAATCTCAAATGAAAGTTTTATCTCCCCCTTTTCTTGACAAATTCGGCAAGGTCTTAAATAATCTTCAATGTTCACAAACAAACACACTCCTCCTTAAATTACACGAGATCTCCCCCTCGGCCAGTCGAAACGCATAAACAGTCAGCCGAAAAATATATTACCAAAATTTGCACGAAGAGTCTCCAATACATTAGGAACATCCTAGAAAAATTTCGATAAAGAAAATTTTTCCTGATTTTCCCGCCAAAAATTGACCGAAAATTTTCGAAAAATAAATTTTAACGCCAAAATTTTCAAGAATGAAAACTCACTTACGAGGAGCATTCAGGAAAAAATTCGCGCAAGAAAATTTTTCCCGCCATTTCAACCAGTCACTCATTCGTTATACACTTAACGAATCAACTCAATTCGTTATAAATTACCAACTCCAATTCGTTATAACAGTTACACGAATGGCCTCCCATTCGTTAAGATTTCACTTCGTTATAACAGTTAACGAATCACCTTAATTCGTTATCAATACCTTAACGAATCACCTTCACGAAATAACTTAACGAATTGCCTTAATTCGTTATCTTTAACTTAACGAATCAGCTTCACGAATTGCCTTAATTCGCTATGTTTACCTTAGCGAATTAGCTTAACGAATCACTCTAATTCGTTATCATAACCTTAACGAATTACCTTAAAGAATAATCTTAATTCATTACCATTTTCATAACGAATTGCTACAGTAATTCGTTAGACTTTCCTAACGAATCAGCTACAGTAGTAACGAATCAGGTGGTTAGATCTGAACTGACCGCCGGCAAAACGAATTTGGTCGGAAAATTCAGTTACATGGCCGGAATAAACATATCTGGTCGGAATCTGGACATTTCAAGCTTCATTCATGGTGAAATCATCAAAACACCATAATTACCCATGAAAATCACCACGAACACTCGGTTTTACACCACGATTCCGAATCCATAATCCAAATACCTTAACGATTACTTATTCATCACCAAATAATCAACCCAAAACCATGCTCTTTCATTGCAAAACCTTCAATACACCATAATTAACCACCAAAATCCACAGAAACATGCGGATTTCAATAATAAACACAAATCCATCATCCAATTAACTTAACACTCACTAAATCATCATAAACCGAATCAAACCATAACCATGATCTTCCATGGCATATCCTTCAATAGACCATAACTTAACACCAAATTACACAGGAAGCTTCATCTTCCATCAATAAACACGAATTCACAAAAAAATCCACCAATAACACACTAGTTTACTCCAGATCTGACCAAAACCCGAAGAACACGAAGAACACGAAAAATTCAGATTCATACCTTAATCGAAGTATCGAGAGCAGCTCCTACTCTGATACCAATTGTAGGAACCCGTTATGGATCTAGCTGCTAATACGATACAACGATTATATACAAGATCTAAACGTTAAATTATTACTTTATTGATAAATATGGATGAATACATTATGGTGGATGGAAATAACTTATGGAGAGCATAATTTAGATCTAGATCTCTCTCTAAATATGTACATAGCTAATTATGAGCATGGAACCACCTATTTATAGGCCACATGCTCCATTTACAATAAATAAACAATCTAGACTATGTATAACTTATTCGAATGCTACAGACAACCATTTCGTGCACTAACAGCTTGCAATGAAAAATAAATAAAAAATGATCAAGTAAGTGAACATGCGACAAGCAGTGTTCAAAAAGGGGGGAAAATGTGACTGAAGAGGATATTGGTATGTTGAACACTAGTGATGACAAGGATAATGAATAAGAAGAAAATGAAACTGCCAAAGAAAAAGAACAAAATGAAAAAAATTATGAAGATTATTTACGGATGCCTATAGGAACAGAAACTCAAGAAATAATAGACTACTACAATACCCAACCAGAGTTGTCTGGATTGTCTGCATATCTGCCAAAAGAACGTTTCACCAAAGAGGAAGAGGTAACAGTTCTAAACATACAAAACATTTTTTTTAAAAAATATTAACAAAAATATTTATTGCAGAATTGGAATAAAGAAATGGACAACAAGTTAGAGGAATTTGATAAAATTGTCTCTGAAATCAATGAGTTGGTAAAAGAGGTAAAGAAAAACATGGAACAAACATATGGTTATTTGATAGGTGTTGTGCTTGGGAAGCTAAATTCTATCAAAAAGGTTGTTCAAAAGAAACACCATTTGGATCTCAATCTTAAGGAGGAGGTCTAAATGAATTAGGTAAACACCATTTTTTTAATTTAATTGTATAATACAATACCTAACCAATACCCCTGCATAAAATTATAGTTGCAGTAGCTAGGGCTGTGCACAGTTCGGTTCGGTTTTTAGGTGAAACCGAATCCGAAACCGAAATATCGGGCTTTTCAAATATACAAACCGATCGGTTTCGGTTTTTTCGGTTTTGATTTGGTTATTTTTGGTTTTTGTGTGTGTGTGTACATTGCAAAAAAATTCAAAATAATGAAAATTCATATTAGATTCAAAACACAAAAATAGACATTTGTTACGTAGAACCAAACGAATACAAACTTGAAAGCGTACTAGAGTTTAAATTCAATAAAGTTCTTAATAAAAAAACATTAAAAGTTTAGTTTCAATCTTCTTTCTTCATCTTCTTCATATTAACAGCTGCTACTATTTTGTGTAGATGATTCTGTATATTGTATTATTGTTAGGTTAAAAGTTATTAAGTCAAATAATATTATATGTTAAATGGGCCACGTACACTTGGTATATGTTAAGCAAAGACTTGTGGACCACAAAGTTGGGCTAAACAAATTAAATATTCTGAATCAATACGGTTTGGTTCAGTTATACATCGGTTTGGTTCGGTTAATATGCCAGTTCGGTTATTCGGTTCGGTTTTTTAGAAATGAGTAACCGAACCGAAACCGAAATTTCGGTTTTTCAAAAAAAAAAAAAACGTCGGTTAATGTTTCAGTTCGGTTTTTTCGGTTTGGTTTTTTGGTTAATTCGGTTTCGGGTCTGTTTTTTCAGTTTTCTGCTCACTCTAGCAGCAGTTGATCTTTCAATAAATCAAAACAAAGCTGGTTTGGAGTCATGGTATGCTAACAAGAAAGACAATAAAGGTTCTAATACATTCTAATACGTTTTAAAATGTTTTAGACCTTTACATTTTAATTGTTTTTATTTATCATGTAATTATATCAAAAAGATGATGTGAGCCAAGACAATGAGGTAGAAAATGATGTTCAGAATCAAGTTGAAGTAACCAAGGGGCAAGGGGTAATTCAAGGTAAAAAATACCATCTTCTTTATACGTTCGTATACGTTCTGCTCGTTTGTACTTTCTTATACGTATAATTTCTTATACGTTATGCTCAAATTTTTTTATATTTATTGTGCGTGTAAATGACAAAGATGATGTGAGCACAAAAAATATGAGCCTTGACCATGAGAAAGATGTTCAGAATCAAGGCAATGTAACAAATGAAAAAGAAAAAGATGATGGTAAGAAACCTGCTTTATACGTTCTACATCTCTACAATTTAATTTTTTTATTTATAAGGTATTTTAAATGACAAAGATGAGGAATTAAATGATGTTGAGAATCAAGTTGAAGTAACCAAGGGGCAAGGGGTAATTCAAGGTAAAAAAATACCATCTTCTTTATGCGTTCTTATACGTTCTGCTCCTTTGTACTTTTTATACGTATACTTTCTTATACGTTCTGCTCCTTATATGTTTGGACAAAGATGATGTGAGCAACAAAAATATGAGCCTTGACCATGAGAAAGATGTTTAGAATCAAGGCAATGTAACAAACGGAATAGAAAAAGATGATGGTAAGAACCTGCTTTATACGTTCTTATACGTTTTACATCTCTACAATTTAATTTTTTTTATTTGTTAGGTATTTTAAATGACAAAAATGAAATAGAAAATGATGTTGAGAATCAAGTTGAAGTAACCAAGGGGCAAAGGGTGATTCAAGGTAAAAAATACCATCTTCTATATACGTTCTTATACGTTCTGATCATATACATGTAAAATTTTTAGATTTATTAAATGTGTAAATGAAAAAAAAAGATGATGGTAAGAAACCTACTTTAAACGTTCTACATCTCTACAGTTTAATTTTGTTTTATTTATTAGGTATTTTAAATGACAAAAATGAAATAGAAAATGATGTTGAGAATCAAGTTGAAGTAACCAAAGGGCAAGGGGTGATTCAAGGTAAAAAATACCATCTTCTATATACGTTCTGATCATATAAATTTAAAATTTAGATTATTAAATGTGTAAATGAAAAAGAAAAAGATGATGGTAAGAAACCTGCTTTATACGTTCTTATACGTTTTACATCTCTACAGTTTAATTTTTTTTTATTTACTAGGTATTTTAAATTTCAAAGATGTTCAGAATGTTATCCAAGACAATGAGAATCCAAGAACCATAGCCAATGAGGTAGAAAAAGATGTTCAGAATCAAGTTGAAGTAACCAAGGAGCAAGGGGTAATTCAAGGTAAAAAAATACTATCCCCTTTATACGTTCTATCCCTCTGCATTAAAATGTTTTTTATTTAATATATATGTAAATGACACAAATAATGTGAGCAAAGAAGATGTTAGCCAAGTCCCTCAGAATCCATTAAACTTAACAAAAGAAGTAGAAAAGGACGTTGAGATTTTTGGTGCCATGAGAAAAAAGGAATTGGAAGAGAATTTCAAGAAAATTTCAAAAAAATAAAAGGTGGTAAAACGTTCTGATACGTTCTAAGATCATAACCTAATTTTTAAATTGATTTTTTATCAAAGAAAAATTCTAAATACTTTCCAATACGTTCTAATTAAAAAAAATTTTAATCGCAGAAAAAAATCCATTGACTGATGTGGCTGACAAAGAATGTGAGGATGACGATGGTATAAGATAAACAACTGATATTATTCAAGGTAATATTTTTAAAAAAACTATTGATTATTGTAAATTTAAGGTAAAAAAAACTTATAAAAAATTTACAGTGACAGAAATTGAAGAAATGAATGAAGAAAAGAGATATAGTCAAGGTACATTTAAATTTTTGAAAACTGTATTGAAGGAAATGAGAAAGTAGGTAATGATACACTTGATTTTGAGAATGCAGGTACATCAACACAAGAAAATGCTGAAAGACAAACGGAAGAACCCATTCGAGGTAATTAATTAAAAAACCTATTCTTTTAAAATATTATATTTAAAAAATATACTAACAAAAAATGGTATGTAGTTATAGAAGTGGAAGAATTAAATGCAGAAATTGGTGACAAAGAAAGTGTCAACAACTCTACTCAAGGTATTAAAAAGTTTTATATATACAATCACAAAAACACACACAAACAAAAAAAATGTATATTATAACTTAGTCGTATTATAGGGCTGATTGATGTTAATATTGAAGGAAATTATGAATACGACAGTGAAGATTTGGATTCAGTGATAATGAAAACTCCGTTTTTCAATCAATCAACAGAATTTAGAACTCTTGAATCTAAATCAAAAAAATTGCCCCTTGTTGCTACATCTCCTACACCAGCTGCAAGTTATCATAAAATAGATAAACTACAGCGAGAAGAAAGAGAAAAAAGACTAGCACCAGCCTTGAAATCACCTTATCTGAACCGGGAAATTGGAATGATTGAAAAAATAACAATAGATGAGCGGATTGTTTCAAGATTTGTTATTGGTAATCTTTATGATAAACATAAATTTGAAGTGATTTACAAGTCAGAATCCATCACTGATTTCAAATTTGTGTTCGAATGCTTTTGTCCGGTTATATACATCTTGTCTGGTGCTACAGACATTTACATAGAGTTATTGAATCATGAAGAGAATAAGAGAGATGAAAAATTATCCCCGTTAAGATTTTTTTCTACATCAACGCTTATAGTAAGTATTACACCTTTATTTATACGTTAACGAAATGTATACACATATTAATTATATCAAATTTTATATTTTATACATGAAACCAAGTGATTACTATTTGAAGGGAGCTAACGTCAGTGAATAAAAAATACTGGAAGTTTTCACAGACAACCTTGACAAGATAATGGCTTTGCATAAATTCAAGTCACTCGAACCAGTTACACTGTTTGTTGTGCCATACCATTTCTATGTGGTTGTTTTCAAGTTGAAAACAGGTACAATTGAGCTGATTGATAACATGGCTAACAACGATATATCAATAACTGCTCGCTTTAAATCAACTCAAGAAAAAGCAGATGTTACAAAAAAAGCTTTGGAAGTAAAATATAAGGGTGTCCCAGAAAAATTGGTAAACATTTAAACATTATGTAAAAACTGATTTAAACAATATATAAAAAAAATTAATAGGTTGATTGCCCGCAGAGGGATATATTTGCATGTACTTATCGAGAAAGAAGCACCCAATTGCACCGAGGTTGGAGTCATCAGAGATCACAAGGTTGCAGATGGATTGGAGAACAAAAAACAACGAACTCGATTATGGTGTCTTCGCTATAAGACACATGGAAACTTACAAAGGGAAGTATCCGTGGACATGTGGATTTTATAAAGAGTGTCCAAGACAAAAATGACAACTAAATGATTTGAGGATAAAATACTTGTAAAAGGTGTTACTATCCGATATCAACAAAGCCAAATCAGATTTAATTAGACTGGCAAAGGAATATGATGCATTACCTGAGAAAAAACTATTTAGTAACAAAGATTTAACTACTAAAATTGATGAGAGGCAAGATAATTAGAAACTGACCTTTATTATGTTTGTATGGAAATGACCTTTATTTTGCTAATACGTTCTAATTAGATTTTGCTTGTACGTTCAAGTTAACAGACCTTGTATGGAAATATGATGGAGTTTAATTAGATTTTGCTTATACGTTCTAGTTAACATATCTTATTTTTGCTTAATTGTTTATAAGATAACATAGAGTTATTCTTTTTTGGTAATACGTCCTAGTTAGATTTTGCTTGTACGTTCAAGTTAACAGACCTTGTATGGAAATATGATGGAGTTTAATTAGTTTTTGCTTATACATTCTAGTTAACATATCTTATTTTTGCTTAATTGTTTATAAGATAACATATAGTTATTCTATTTTGCTAATACGTTCTAGTTAGATTTTGCTTGTACGTTCAAGTTAACAGACCTTGTATGGAAATATGATGGAGTTTAATTAGATTTTACTTATACGTTCTAGTTAACATATCTTATTTTTGCTTAATTGTTTATAAGATAACATAGAGTTATTCTATTTTACTTATACGTTCTAGTTAACATATCTTATTTTTGCTTAATTGTTTATAAGATAACATAGAGTTATTCATAAAAAAAGTAAAAACATAAAAATACCAAATAACATAAAACACATAGAATGTTATCAAAACCACATAAAACATAAAAAAAAATACAATAAACAGGAAACAATTATTGGGTAACCAGAACACACTGCCTAAAATCCATTGATTACATGATAGATTTAAGAAACTCGGTCTTCAATTCAATAGAGCAGTTCAGAAGTTTAATCGCCTTACACAACTCTTTCAGTTCATCTACTTCCTTTTTACCCGTGTCAATCAAAAACAAAGCACACAAATAGTTAATAGTACTACCAGACATGTTTGCTAGCAACTTTTTTATTTCATCCCTTATATCCATGTTTACACCAGCGGTGATGATAAACTTATGTTGTAAAGCAACCCGATTCTTTGTATCTTAAAGGATTTGCGCTTGAATCTTTTTCAACAACAAACCCTTAGCTGATGAAGATGAGGAATCCATATCTTGTTGTACTGAGTTTTGTGTGGTGAGATGAAATGTATGGTTGTAATTAAATAGATAAAACAAAGATACATAAATATAAAAATAACTACAGTGAAATAAATTATTGGGAAAAGAAAGGTGAATCTTTTGTAATTTAATAATTTAAATATCTGACACCTATGAAAGACAATTACACGTTCTAATACATTATCAAACTACATGACCACTGCATGTAATTAAATATCTGACAAAAAGTACGTTCTCATACGTTCTAATACCAAAGTATTAAAAGTTTGGTCACAAAAATAACCCTACTGAAATGACAACTGCATGTAATTAAAAACATATCATCAGATTTTAGTTTAATTATGATATATGTTAAAATCTCCAACCAATTAAGATACAAAGAAAAAAGAAATTACAAATTTCATTAATACGTTCAACTACTCACTTTGAAAAAATTGGCAGTGCAATCATGCCTACTAAAATGTTAAGATGTCTAGATATAATTATACTCAGTTCAAGTATTAAGTAAAAATTGTAATAACTTCATTCACCAACCAAAAAATCAAAAAAATCTATAAAAAGAGAGCAAACGCATCCCACAAACACACAACAAAAAATTGAAAAAAATAGATTATGGGAATGTTACTGTTAAAAGAATTTTCCGAGCAAGAATCAACATGGAGCTTGAAAAAGACTGCAATCGGCTACGAGTAGTTGAAGATACAAAGAGGTGTGTGACAGATGAAGCAACAAAAACCGATGCTCTTCACCAAGAAGTTCTGAACCAGATAGCACATTCAAGACAGAGGCAATAACCTACCTAGAAAAGCAAGCTTCATACTATGGTCAACTTCAAGATGTGCTAGAGAAAACAACTCACAAGGTGACGGTGAATAAAAGAGTAAAGCGTGAAGGAGCCGAAGAGATCCTCGACAACAACTAGGGTTTCCTGGTGACTGCTGGTGTGGTGGTGTGGTGATGGTGTGGTGTGGTGTGGTGTGGTGGAATAAAATAAGTTTGTGAATAGGTTCGATGTGATCCTCTTTTGTAACCTCCTTTTTCAACCAGATTTAATATAAAAATCTGTTTGGTATCAGTTTATTTACACGTTCTTATACGTTCCATTATACAACTTACACGTTCCATGAAATATAAAACATAAAAAGTGTAAAAAAAGAAAAAATATAAACAAAACCATAACGCTAAAAACTATTCTTCTGAAGTTGAGGACAAGTTCGACTGTTATGACCCTGTTTATGACAAATTTTGCATTCTCTATATTTCTTCCCAGACCGACTTATAGCAATTTCTTTCTGAGATTTAATCCGTTTATGTGACCTGCAACCCTTATTTTTAATACCACTAGGCACACGGACAGTCACCTCTGATGGTTGATCATACCCTAGAATAGCAGCAAACCTATTCCTTTTTAATAAATGAGTTCTTTTGTATCTTGTCTCATCGGCTTGTTTGATCATACTATTCATTTGATCCCTGAGTTTAGTTAGTTCATCAACGTCAGTTGCATAGCTATTTATGAGATACTCCCCAGCCAATGTTATTTCCCTTGAGATCTCTTTGACTTTTAAATATTTGTCATTACCAAAAGTTGAAATTGGAGCAGTTCTAGGATTAACACCAGCATCTCTCTTCCAACGATCGACCGTGTATTTCTTTGGAAATCTTGTAACTCTAAACAAATTTAAAATATAAAGGCTGTGACGACACAATAACCCATAATGTTCAAATCTTTTGCATCCGCGTGAAATCGTCGAATCAATTCCTTCCTCACCTTCCTTCTTAACAAAACCTGACACACACAAATATATTAAATACTTTAAAACATTATGTCATAAATCAAATAAACTTACAAAAAATGTTTTAAAACATTCTACAACGTTCAAGCAAAAAAAAAAAAGAATCTTTAACTAATTCATACCTCCAAACAGCCTGGAACATATGCATTAAAGTCAAATACTGAAAACCACACAAAATCTTATTCTTCAGTTGATTTCAAACATGCTACACTGCTTCTGATATGATACATTTCATCTTGGAAATCATTAAAGTTCTGCTTCCTTCTCAAAAGGGTTTTCACTAACCGGATCTGGATGCGTGTACCTTGTATCATGATCATTTTTCCTACCATTGTGTCTTTGGATCTGCATACAATGATCAAAATGACTAAAGAACTCAACTAGTGATAACTGTGAGTTAGAAACTTGACAAAAAAAATGATTTTCAATTTCTGATC
The DNA here is from genome assembly GCF_021521415.1 of Bidens hawaiensis. Classification (NCBI taxonomy): domain Eukaryota; kingdom Viridiplantae; phylum Streptophyta; class Magnoliopsida; order Asterales; family Asteraceae; genus Bidens; species Bidens hawaiensis. Next base: position 115,164 of record NW_027497054.1, on the reverse strand, counting down.
TTGATGTAGTTCTCATAAGACCATACAATGGTTCATCCATATAATAAGCTGGAATCCAATCATATCCCATTTCAAACATGTCACACAACCATTTATTTGTTTCAAGATCATATTCCTTCATTATAAGTTCCCATTTCGTTTTGAATTCGGATTGAGAAATTGCATCCGTCCAAACAATGTCACATATTTTACTTTTGAAATCTTCATTGTTACAAAGGGTAGCACCAACCTGATGTAACAAAAATTAATAATTTGGTAATAAGGTCAACCTCAGTAAAAAAAATGTTCTTTACGTCCTTACACGTTAAAAATATGGATGGATGTAACACGTTCTTATACGTTAAAAAATACACACTTAAAACACACTGATGCATGCTAGTTTGTTTTACACGTTCTAAAATGTTCTAACATGAATACAAATATGACCTAAATATACTAAAACAGTAATATGTTTATACGTCCTTAAACGTTCTAACACATTTAAAAAATATGCAGCTATCAAATAGTGATGGATGCTAATATGTTTAGACATTCTAATACGTTCTGAAACATATGCATAGTACTTTGAATACATTAAAAGTTACCTTATCAGCAAGTTTTTTCATAATGTGCCACATACATAACCGATGTCTCGAGTTTGGTAAAACTAAGGAGATTGCTTTCTTCATTGTTGGATCTTGATCAGTAACAACCACCTTTGGGGCAATATCGAAAGAATCAAGAAAAACTTTCAAAAGCCATGAATAAGATTCAATAGATTCAGATGATAATAACGCAGCACCAACTGTAACATTACGACAGTGATTATCAATGGCAGTAAATGGTATAAAAACCATATTGTACCTGTAAAAAACAAATTTATAGGAAACGAATTAAAAAAAATATGTAAAAAATATAAAAAATTAAAAGACAAATGTATTAAATTGAAATACTTGTTGGTCTTAAATGTGGCATTAATGATATAATATCTTCAAAAGCCAAATAATTTTTCTTTGAAATTTCATCCGCCCAAAACAAACGATCTAATTCACCATTAGTATTAACAGTATACTCAAACGAATAACCATCACAATAGTTTTTCTTCCCACTTAATCTTTGTACATCCATTTCCGCATCATACTCCCCAATATAACAAGTTAAACTCTGTTTGAAATTCTTATAATCGTCTTTTGTAGCCCCAACTTCCTCAAATCTTCCATACTTTGTCCTCATATTATTAAACGCCTTAGCAGGGCCCAAATTCAATGTTGACAACTGATATATAATATCTTGTTTTACATGAGTCAACCTTTTATTTGATCGAACAAAATGCATATCTTTTGCATCCACCAGTTCATGATTATGTCCTTCGACAAATCGTTTATTTCAAACCTCAAACCATCATCAGATTTTAGAAAAACTTAAGCTCGGCAACCACACCAAATTGTTGGTCTCTTCCTTTTTTTATAATACGGTCTATTGGAACCATCTTTTTCAGCCATAGAATCATAACTGTTTGCAGGTTTATGACCTTCTTTCAAACAGGTAAAATATTTAGACTTTAATAAACCGTCATTCATATACGAACCTCCTTTACGAACACAAAACCCAGCTTTCTTTTCATATTCACAATAGAAATCATATGCATGATCAACAGATTAAAAAATCATTCCTTTTACAGGTTTACAAGATGCATCAACTTGAGGTATAACAAGATATATGAAGGATATGATAAACAAAAGCAATTTAAGTCAAAAAAATTCACCTAAAAAACATCTAATTACAGTTTAGAAAATACATACGAAAATAAATATAATTTAAAATATAATCAAACATCAAAAATAAATTAATGCGTTCTAATACGTTATAATATGTTCTAACCGAATCACAACTACTAACCAACTATATGTTCTCATACGTTCTGAATAGAACAACAACAATGTAAGGCCCCGATCCCGGTGACCTACATTGGATGTTGGATTTACTCATAAACACAGTTCTACAATCAGAGTTAATTAAAACTTTCGCGGAAACAATCATTCGTTACAAAACATTTAATCTTTTCTTTGAAACCATAACATAAAAACATCATATTTAGAACATCACTTCTTCCAATTTCAGATGCTAGCCGTTCAATCCATGCCATGTGCCGTCCTCATGCTAGCTCGTTAAACATATTCACCTGCGTGCATACTAAAAGTCAGCTACGCTGAGTGAGTTCTAGTTAATCAGGCGACATACAATACATACACATATCGTACATACATACATATCTTAAACTTGTATAAATATCCATAAGAGGAACGTCATGTAATATCTAACAAAAGAACTATTACTATCGTCCATGCTATAAATTCTCCATTGAAGGAACACTCTATATATATTATCCATAGAAGGAACACTCTATATACTTTCCATTGAAGGAACACCCTATAGACTTTCCATAGAAGGAACACTCTACTATCCATAGAAGGAACAATACACTATCCATTGAAGGAAACACTATACTATCCATAGAAGGAACATTATACATTATCCATAGAAGGAACTCTATATATTATCCATAGGAGGAACACTATATATAAGTTATTATCACATGTCCATGTAAGGAGCTAATCACTTCCCTCGCAATACGTGCAATATCCGAAGATCGTTCACGTACCGACAAGCAATCATTTGTATCTACCACATATATCATACATGGCATACTATTATCATTCATACGTTATATATAACATACGTATCTGTGATCATAATCCAACAGTACATGCAATATTTGAAGATTGTTCACGCATCGTCAAGCATTCATCATACATGAATCACAAAAGGTATACACGTACCACTTAGGGTAAGTGTATTAGCTATCACATCGAGTATGCACACAGCCCCGAAAACATAACAAGGAAGTGGGGCTAGAACTCACCTGAATGCGGTTACGTTCACCGTTAATGGTTATTCCCTTCTTTAGTTGTGCACAGCTAACTGTATAACAATTACGCGTATTAATTACTATCGGTAACCATATTGTATTTCTAGTTTAATTATAACCCTCAACGAACGGGGGACCGGGGGCAGCGCCCCTGGCAGCGGGGTTCTAGGGGCGGCCTAGCGGGGTCCAAGGGGCAGAGCCCCTGGCTGGGGTTAAGCTGCCAAGTCAGCTTGGAAAAATTTTATTTTCATTAATTGTCTTAACACATTTTCCATTGGGATTTCATGATAATATTTTATTGTTAACCTCTTAATCCTTTAAGGTATCTTCTATAAATTAATAAGGTTCAAAGGCTATTTTGTAATTAAATCATTCTTCTCAAAGTTTAGGGACCATTTCTATCATCATTTAAACTTAATTCGTTATCATGCATAACGAATTGGTGAACTAATTCGTATTTGATCACAGCTTGATTCGTGATCTGAACTTAGCGAATCGGTGAGTAACGAATCACTTGATTCGTTATCCTAACATAACGAACTGGACGAGTAACGAATCACTTGATTCATTATCTTAACATAACGAACTTGATAGGTAACAAATCACTTGATTCGTTATCTTAACGAATTGGTCATCATCATAATGAATTAGAGCTTAACGAACTGGTCATCATCATAACGAATTGTACCTTAACGAGCTGGTCATCATCATAACGAATTATGCTAGTTTGTTAAATCTCCATTAACGAATTAGGGTTCGGTCAGAAACATTCTCTGACATTTCCACTGTTCCGGCGCCACATTTGCCGGAAAAAAGGGATCTCGCCGGAAAAGCGAGATCTCACTTGTTTCACCACCGTTTTCACCGTTTTTCGTCCCGTTCGGTCCAGATCTGAGCTAGGATGATCCCTAAGCTCATATTTTGATCGGTTTATACCCGATTCCATCAGGATCTCATAACTTTAACGGTTTAGGGTGTCGGCTCGTCGTTTCGCGACTAGATATAACGGGTTTGGATCTCTAAAATATCATACTATCATTACCTCGGGATGGAAATCGATTCTTCTTCTTGGTTTCGGCTAGGGAGAGAAAGTAGGATGATAGAGAGCTAAGTGTGTGTTTTGGGTGGTGTATGGAATGGAATGGAATGGAAATGGATGGATTAAGGCATAATTAAAGTATTTATATTATGGGTCATGGGCTTAAGCCCATGGTCTTTCCTTTAATAACCCAAATCCATCACCCATATTACTTAACCCAACACAAGCCCATCTCATAACGTCGAATATTATTATATTTTAACCGACGAAAAATCGGGATGTTACAAACAATCCTATCCATGATTTGCTGTTAAAACACATAATTTGAAGTCTAATCGAATCAGAATTAGTTGACAACTATAAAACACAATATCGATCATAAATTCAACAGAAAAAAACCTAAAAATCGAAAAAATTGATTTATCCGTCGATTAAACCTACAGTATACAACTAAATAAATAACAATTGATTAGGATTAAACCTACAATTATTTACTTTGATGATCGTAATACATGACGTTAAAAATCAACGAAGACCGTCAAAGCTAATCGAACAACAAAACTCGCCAATTGTTAAGCAGTTTTTGGATACAAGATCAAATTGAATAAAACAGGGTATATACAAAAACTGTTTAATATACTGGCACGATTAACTTTTAAAAGTAATGTTAAAAGACAAAAACACCCTTCTGTTAACTTAGGCGATCAAATTAATCAAATTGGTAATCAACGATAGGAAGCCTCGCGTACGTAATGTACAATAACCAATTTTTGTATTGGATCCTTTATATATATATATATATATATATTATTAAGGAGGAGTGTGGACGGAAAAGTAATTTCACAATTAGAGGATGACAGAACTGACATTTCACAATTTGGTAGAAAAAATGAATAGTTTGTCATTAAATCATTTCATTCTTCAAGCGTGTCGTACAAGTATACGAAGCCTCACGTTTAATGTAATTAATCTTTAATCCTTTGGAGGATGTAAAAAGACATATATACATGTAGGTTCCCTGGACGGATCACACGAGATATCCCGGTCTACTCAGGTGCGGAATCCCTGCGTAGATCGTTACGAGCGTAGAAAGCAAACCAAACAAACACACACGAATAAACCGAAACACGTTATATATTAATAACCGAACTCACGTGATATGAATCACTGATACAGACTTAGATCAACTCGATCGACTCAAAACGACTAACTGATTAACTAATACAAAACAAGCCGTAACCTATATATAAATACACGACAACTTCGCCTGGCATGTTCAGGCGAAGTTGTCCATAACTTCGCTTGTTCAACAAGTTCGCCTAGGCGAACTTGTTAACAACTTCGCTTAAACAAAAACATAAATAACATTACAGACTCGATTACAGACACTAGACTATGAACTACTGACATTTATGCACCAACAGACTCCCCCTTGGCAGTAGCTTCATATCTAGATCTTTAAGCTCTTGTCTTGTAATCCTGTATCTTCACGCATGCACTCCTTCTCTAACACATACCGTGACTACTCGCTGATATTTCCTTGCTTCGTCTTTCCAAGCAGGAATATAGAATATCTTCTTTTCATTCAACACTTGCAGATCAGCTTTCGATAAGTTAACAAGATGCATCGGATCATACACCCTCAGCACTTCTTGTTCGTCTTCGTCTTCCATCACGGCTTCAGCAGTCTGGCAATCAACATACCACCATTTAAGATTCTTCAACACATCTTGAGGCATAATCTTCATTGGAACCTCCTTAATGCATCGAATCGGTTTGTACTTCATTACCATCCATGGCTTGCCATCTGCTCTCATTCCCCTTTCTTTATCTTCCACTAGCTTTCCCTTCTGTGGCTTTAATAACTCAAACTTCTTCTCTTTTATGCTTTCTTTCCACACGATCTTCCCAATAACCCTTGCTATGTTGTCGTCGCTTCTATTGATCAACCCCAATCTAGCCAAATCCTTCACCTCACATTCAGGCAATGTATTGAGAGATCTCAACGTTCTTTTAAAATACTGAATCCCATCAAAATGTTTCACCACAAACAACTTTATCTGTTCATCATATAGCCAACAAATAATTCCTTTCTTCGACTCAGCATAGCCTTTGATATTATAACTCTTCTTGAACATGGTTGAAACAGCAGGCTTCTTAGTTTTAATAAACCAATGAGCACAGCCTTCCTTCCACCTAGGCTGCTCCTCCCACTCAGTCTCATCATTTTCCATCTCAGTACCCATATCGGCTTTCTCAACATCTGGGATCTCGTGTTCAACATTTTCTTCAATTATTTCACCTTCTTCAATCTCATCTTCAATCACAATCTGTGCTCCAATCTTCTCAATCTCCTCAATAGGCAGCACATCATCATCAAACATCACATCATCCTCTAGCATATCATCATCTAGTTCTTTCAACGCATCGATCACATCATCATCATCATCAACCATCACCACCTCATCACCACCAACTGCACCCGCAGACTCCCCCTGAGCTGTGGAAGTCCCAAGAGCTTGAGTAGTTCTTGGCAACTGTAACGATTCCGGCAAATCCAGGTATACCCTAGCCGGTATATACTATTTACGTGTCATTTAATATTGATTATATGAGTTATAGTACGTATATACGAGTATATATGATTCATAGTACGAATCATACTCAATTATATAGTGAATCGTATTGGAATTACAATTAACCAATGAACGATTATTGAAACCCGAACGAATCGGGAATTACATTATAGACGAAGTATATAATATCTAGTGATGTTACGAAGTATTAATGCTTCGGGATAAGTGAATTATAGCACAGAAAAGGGATTTCGATTTATTAGTACGTCGGTACGATAAACGAAACCTTTAACATCAAACCAAGCAAGAGACGATCGATCAAGCCGAAAAAGATGTGTAATTATTAATAATATGATGTTTTAATGTCATGGTTTAAGTTTTTAAAGTTTTTAAGTCGGTTTTATGTAAATTTTATTTTAACCCGAAAAACAACCATTTTAGGCTCATTTTAAGCCGAATTACGAGTTTAAACGAGAAACGAACTGAACCAGATTATCCACAACATTATCCGGATTGCGTAATCCAAATGTGTGGCCATGGTTTGAGATGTGGGCCCCCCCCACATCACCAATATGGCCGGCCCTTATACACACACATTACATGATCAAGAGATGTATACATGTTATACAAGGGATCTTGGTTTAAGAAATGAGTAAAAAAGAGTCGAGAACGGATTTTTACGGTTAAAACCTTTGTTTTTATATCAAAACCGACACTATGAAAGAAATGGTTTGATTGTTGGTGTAACTTGCTTGGTATAGTGTTATTGTGCTTGTAAGTGTTGTATCTAGTGGCTAGCAAAGGCTAGAAACCCGGATCTTTGCGATCTAACGCTAGAAAACACAAGATAGTTCGGTTTTCGTGTGAGTTAGTGATTTTGGACAGATTGTAGCGTGCTTAGAGTCGGGTCACGAAATTTCACAGAGATGATCTACACATGAAAATATGAGATCTGTGAATTTTTGGTAATTTTTGGATAAAAGATGAATATTTGGTGAATTTAATGCTCGGTTTTGGCCAAAAATGGTGAAAAATAGCTAAACTTGATGAAAAATTCTGAAAAATTTAGGATAAGCTTTTTATAACATATTAAAGTCACACACAAAATTTGAGCTCAGCTGGAGAAGTCTAAAGGGGCTTTTCGGTAAAATGAGTTCTAGGGCTTTCTAGCCCGGTTTTTGTGAAAATGGCTTGAAAAATGAGTTTTGGGTTCTGGAAAAATTCCAGGGAGTTATGAGGATGGTAGGGATCATCCCAGAAAAATTTGGGATTTTCTAAAGTCTTTTGGTATTTTTGACATATTTAGTGTTTTAATAAGGTTTAAAAATAGATAAATAAATGTAAATATAAGAAAATAAATCTGGAAAATTTTTATAAAATTTCTTACTGTCAAAATAAGTTTTGTGCAAAATTTCAAGACCCGAGACTAAACGGGTAATTATTTGTGCTAAAAAGAACATAAAAACAAATTTTTAAAGCTTAAAACGTGTAAACCGGAAAAACTCGCATAAGCGAGCTGACTGGCATATGAAAACCCTAAAAATAGACCATTTTCATAATACTAAGTAAATTAAATAAAAGTAAATCATCCGAAAATAATTCGGATGATTTGGGTAATTTTACCCGATTTTACTATTTCCGACACCTAAATGACGGAAACGGGCCCCGCGGCCCAAACGGGGTGTCCAAACCGAGCTCTAATTTCATCACTTTAACTAAAATATCAGTCAAACACCATTTATGGGCCGGGTGTGGTCAAACTCATTTTTGAAACTTAAAAACGGTTAACCGTGCTAGGCACGCGAATCGAAGAAAACATAAAAATGATAATTTTGACTGTCAAACTCTAAGCAATGTCACAATCTGAGTCCTTAGAAGTGTCACGAGGTCAACATTGTCCCCGGATCGAGTACAGTACTGGGTTAACAATGTCCCCAGACGTACCGATTGACATAAATTTAATTTACGGGAATTATATAGTAACTACTAGATATTATATTACAGATCCAGGCACGTAGCTGTTCATTGTATTACCCACCGACTCACAAAAAGGTGAGTTTTCACGAGCCCCTTTTACTGAACTGTTTTAAATATTTTCCCGGGGCGGAAAACATGTCTTTGTTAAAATATTTAAGTACATACCGATCGTATGGAAACACTTGTATATTTATATATATATATGGTTTGATGCATAGAATATATAAATTGTTTATCGTGTGGGATTGTTCTGGGGTAACATAGTTCCCAGAGGTTATTATTGTTCTGGGGTAACATAGTTCCCAGAGGTTATTATTATTGTTCTGGGGTAACATAGTTCCCAGAGGTTATTATTATTGTTCTGGGGTAACATAGTTCCCAGAGGTTATTATTGTTCTGGGGTAACATAGTTCCCAGAGGTGGTTATTGTTCTGGGGTAACATAGTTCCCAGAGGTTATTATTATTGTTCTGGGGTAACATAGTTCCCAGAGGTTATTATTGTTCTGGGGTAACATAGTTCCCAGAGGTGGTTATTGTTCTGGGGTAACATAGTTCCCAGAGGTTATTATTGTTCTGGGGTAACATAGTTCCCAGAGGTGGTTATTGTTCTGGGGTAACATAGTTCCCAGAGGTTATTATTATTGTTCTGGGGGTAACATAGTTCCCAGAGGTTATTATTGTTCTGGGGTAACATAGTTCCCAGAGGTGGTTATTGTTCTGGGGTAACATAGTTCCCAGAGGTTATTATTGTTCTGGGGTAACATAGTTCCCAGAGGTTATTATTGTTCTGGGGTAACATAGTTCCCAGGGGTTATTATTGTTCTGGGGTAACGTAGTTCCCAGAGGTTATTATTGTTCTGGGGTAACATAGTTCCCAGCATAATTTCATTACTAATAAATGGTTATTAAAATGATCTGTCAGTGTTTATTTAAATTAGTGAAACTCACCAACTATTCGTAGTTGACCCGTTTTCTTTACATGTTTTCTAGGTATGCCCAAGTTGGAATGATTGAAATGTGCTTAATTATCTGTGCTACCTGTTGGAAGCTTGCTGCTCTATATTTTGTAACGAATATAAATTAATGTCTTATCGGTAAAATATGTGTGTAACACCTAGACAGTAACGAAACTCGCAACAATGTAATATGCTACAAGTTAATGTAGTGGTATTTTCTTTATAAGCAATGCTGTTGATATCAGATGTGTCTGTTGCATCCCGTGTACGTTTCCGCTGCGGTTACGGGGTGTTACAGCAACTCACCACCTGCACCTTTCGGTGCATTGGGATCATTGTCTCTATCAAAACGCTTCTTCGTCCTTAACTCGTCGCCTCTACAGCCTGTCTCCCCCTGAGATGCCAAGAACTCCTTCATAGCATCTATAATTCGCCCATGTTCAACCAGGAGGGACGACTGTAATTGATTCTCTGCCACAAGGCGCTGAATAGCCTGGGTCTGGATAAAGTTTATCCTTGATTGCTCTGCCACGACCCGTTCAAGTGCAGCTATTCTCTCCGAGTCTGAGAGGGTTGCATCGAAATCAAACCTCATGTTAGATGTATCTTGAGTATACTGAGGAGGGATCTCGAATGTAACCGGGACATCAGAAGCAGTTGTGGACGTAACCGCAGGTGGTATCGTGACCGACAACCCTGCAGTTGCAACGACGGTAGACTCTACAAACTGTGCCACCACCTCTGAAGGAGTAAGCGTTGGAGGTGGTAACGACACAATCTCCGGAGTTGTCGTCTGTAGTGTGATGGATGGGATGCCGACAGCTGATGTAGCCACCACGGGAACATCCGCGGCGCTTGTAACCTGTACAGAAGTAGGAACAATCGACATACCTGACAGTGCGGATGGAGCAAAACGTACAACCCTTGAAGTCTCTCCAGCTCCCATACCTGCACCTGTCCTCTCCCGTCTTGAACGTCTAATCAACTTGTGGATATCTTCTTCCTCTTCTTCTGATTCACTATCATCCACCGTTCTCTTTCTCTTTCCTAACTTCCTCTCTCTAGTCACCAACATTCTCCTCGCCTCATCCATAACATCGTCAAGATCTGAGTCAGCCACCGTCGTAGCTGCTCTAGTAACAATCACTTCCCGAACCTGTGCAGCAGAAACCTGCACTTCTTCTTGTGGATCAAAACGATCCATGTCGAAGAATCCTTGGCCGCCAAATGCAGCATCAAGGTCTACATCCTCCTCAGCCGACACCACAGGCACAGTAGGTACATCTCGAGTTGCTCCTGCCTGTTGTGGTTGAGGGTCTCTGAACTCATCCCCCCGAGCTGGCACATACCCCGGGTTTATTAAGAACCCAAAGAGTGGAGTATGCCTTGGACGACGTTCAGGCTTGCTCCTCGCACTCGAAGTACGACATTGAGCAAAGATACGTTTGCTCACACTCTCCACGTATCGTATTGGGCGTCGTTGAGGCAAATTTGGAGCCACATGGTTCAAGATCTTCTGGATGAATCTTGGATACATTATGAACCGCTCACGAGCCATCGCCCTCCTCTGTCTGTCGATCTCATAAAAGACCATCTGACTAAAGCTATAACGTTTGTTATAAGTCAGAGCAGTCATTGCTGACTGCATGGTCGCACCCATTCCGTCAGTACCCGCCTTCCTCCCTGACATGCATACTATCATTACGTGCATGAGGAAGTGCCACTGATCGAGTAGGAAACCCTTCCTCCTCTGAGTATCACCTAATGGACCAGAATAGCCCATTCGGAGAAACGCTCCATCACGGAACGGAGCCACAAACTCAGTTGGGTCGTCCCGAGTCTCCTCTCCAAAACGTAACGCCACCCATATTTGTTCAGATGAGAACTGAACTTCTTGGTTGTTGACGGTTGCTCGCATAACCGGGGGCTCAACACGGCAATCGTATTCCACCGTCTGCCAGAAATCCTCGATATTTGGTAAGGATATCGGCAGAGTCGTCGTGATTGCGTGGAATATCCTCGAGCGAAGGAGGAATGTGATTATCTCCCGGTAATCCTCCACACCACTCGCTTCCGGGTCTAAGGTGATGAACATGTTGTGACCCGGGAAGAATTGTCTCTGATTGTCTCCGTCATCGCCTCCAGCACCTCCAGCACCTGCTACTGCAGCCATATCTGCAACAAACGAACCAAGTTAGATAAACGTTAAGGTTTAACACAAGTTCGCTTATTACCATGAGCGAAGTTGTGATAATTTCTGTATAGGCGAAGTTAAAGTTGAGGCGAAGTTGGGAACAACTTCGCTTCATCTTTAAGTTCGTCTAATAATTTAAAAATTTAAAAGGTCCAGGCGAAGTTAATGACAACTTCGCCTCACCACAACATCGCCTCAGGCGAAGTTGAGCATCAGGCGAAGTTACGGATAACTTCGCCTAAACCTTAAGTTCGCCTGAATCTGAATCGGCGACAGTAACGATTGATTCAAACTCGAAAATCTGAGGTTTTTTGGGTATTTAGACGATTTAGGACTCTTAAACTCAAGCTTTTAAGGATATGTTGACGATCAGTTTGGTTATTAACACGTAACAACAAGATTTGAAAGTCCGATTTGAAGGTCCGACGGTTCGAGGTTCATAATCGGGTCGAAACGACCACTGATTATCATTGAAGAACAAAGATTATACAATATAATGGCATCACGAACCTTGAAACGTAACGGAAACTGGGAAAAAGAACAAGTAATCGGAATAACAACAACTTCGCTGATAACTTGTTAAGTTCGCCGGAAAATACGGAATAAGTTCGCTGAGATTGAAAGTTATGAACACTGTTGACCTTAAGAATTCTTTATATAGGGGCGGAGTTACACAGGCGAAGTTGTGGATAACTTCGCCTAGGCGAAGTTATTCACAAGTTCGCCTAAACATTTCAAATCAAACCCCTATAGTTTGAATATTTTGCAATTTTGTTTTAAAACTTACCTTTAAGAATTAAATGACACGTTCAAATCCAAGTAACCAGTTATAAAATCATAAACTACCTAAGTAACGAAAAACTTTTAAAAAATTTAAAGTATAAGGGATCAAATTTCAGTCTCGATAGGGACTACCACGTTTTAGAAAAGATCCAAACAGGAATCATACTAATTACGTGACTGTCACATAGATCCGTGTTTAGCTGTATTATGACAGATAGAGACAGGTTGTAAGTAGGTAAATAACTTAAGATGGTTTTCATCATTTCTGTGATACGAGTTAAGTTCAATTAAGCTCAAAAATTAAGTGGGCAACAAATCAGAGATTATGATGCCTCCTATCTATTCTCAAAGCGTATTTGGTTTTCCCCAAGTCACCCCGAATTGACTTCGACCCTTAGTGTCTGATTAAGTTTGTAATTACTCTTCATCTCCTTCCCGTTCTCTTTCTTACTCCATGATTAAGAAGTCTTGATATGTTGAACTCTAGAATGTTTCAATAACTCATATATATATATATATATATATATATATATATATTTATGATAAACATTTACATAGACTTCAGAGTAGTAACCAACTGCAAGTCCCGAATCTGGATCACTGCAGTTTCTTGAAACGCTATCTTCACGGGAATCAGAACACTTACGGGCTCGTGTATGACTGGGTAATCGCTTTTCTGCCTATCATTCAGAAAGATATATATGAAGACATGCAAAACTCTTAAGGAGTTTCCACGTAAAATCAAGTAGTTTTAGTTTGTATCACATCTACTTTTACGCACCATAAAAAGTTACCATGACATACAATGACTGTCCTAAAGCCTTTTAAGCCTAATAACTTCACTAGTTAAGCACACAGAATCAGTATATCTATCATTTTCCAAGGTTGGATCAATTTTCTGTTAAACATAGCTAACGAACTTCTTACGAAGTAGTAGACTTGAAAAATAATTTCATTTCCCTATAAAAATTTTAAGATTAATCGCCCCGACCAAAACAAAGTCTTCAGGTAAACGGCTATCCCGAAGATCCAATGGATCAGCTGGACCGACCACATACTAGTATGTGTCCTTCTAACTAATTAATATGATCGACTAATTTTAAGCGAAAGAATGAAAACTCATCATAAACCGCCCCGGTCACTTTCAGTCCTTTGGTTAATGGCTATCCTCAAATTCTACAAGTAGAGAATGAGGACCAAAACATATCCGAAGACAAGTCCTTCAAACTGAGGCAACCGACATACTTTTAAGCGATAGTGACTTTTTTTTTTTTTTAATATAACTTGAAAAGCATGGTTACTCGGGATTGATCATCCCATTCAACTCAATAAGGTTTTGAAATCTCGTTTTGTCAAACGCTTTAGTATATAAATCAGCGAAATTATCAAGCGTATCCACCTTTTCAAGCACAATCAGTTTCTTCTCAGCACAATCCCGTATAAAATGATGACGTATGTCAATATGTTTAGTTTTACTATGCTTCACGGGATTGTTAGTTACTGAGATAGCAGCTGTGTTATCAATGCAAATAGGTGTAAGTAAGAAATTCAGACCATAGTCGCGCAATTGTTGTTGAATCCAAAGAACCTGGGAGCAGCAGTTGGATGCTGCCATGTATTCTGCTTCACAGGTTGAAATTGCGACCGAAGTCTGTTTCTTGCATTGCCACGACACCAATCTGCCACCAAGAAACTGACATCCTCCAGTTGTTGACTTCCGACTCTGATTGCACCCTCCATAATCAGAATCTGTGTAAGCGACTAGCTCCAAGTCTCCTCCTCTCGGGTACCACAACCCCAGCTTCGGTTTGCCCTTGAGATACCGCAAGATCCTCTTCACACCCTTCATGTGAGATTCCTTTGGGTTTGCCTGAAAACGAGCACAAAGACAAACAGTAAACATTATATCAGGCCTAGAAGCAGTTAAGTACATTAAAGAACCTATAATAGCCCGATACTGAGTTGGGTCCACATCTGCATCACCGTCTGACTCAGCACCCAATTTGTGATTGACGCAGATTGGAGTGTCGAATGGAGTGCTGTCCTCCATCTTGAAGCGTTTGAGCACATCATGGACATACTTGGTCTGATGAATGAACATCCCATCCTTCTTCTGATCAACCTGCAATCCTAAAAAGAAAGTTAACTTCACCCATAGCACTCATTTCAAACCTTTTCTTCATGACGTCCTCAAACTCCTGACACATGGAGACTTTAGATGCAGCAAAGATAATGTCATCCACGTAAACTTGCACCAGCAGGAAGTCGCTTCCTTCTCTCTTAACGAACAACGTGCTATCAATCTTCCCTCTTTCAAAACCATTTTCAAGCAAGTAATCTGATAAAGTTGAATACCAGGCACGAGGTGCCTGATGTAGTCCATACAATGCCTTGCTCAACTTGTACACGTGATCAGGAAAGTCTGGGTCAGGAAAACCCGGAGGTTGCTCAACATACACTACCTCATCAACTTTCCCATTCAGAAACGCACTCTTCACATCCAACTGAAATACCTTCATCTTCTTATAAGCAGCGAACGCCAAAAACAATCTAATGGCTTCCAACCTTGCGACAGGAGCGAACACTTCATTATAATCAATCCCCTCTTGTTGATTAAATCCTTTCACAACTAGCCTCGCCTTGTTTCTTATGATAATCCCTTTCTCATCTCTCTTGCACTTAAACACCCATTTTGTGCCTATCGCATGCACATTCTTCGGTTTTTCAACCAAATCCCATACTTCCATTTTCTTGAACTGAGCCAACTCTTCTTGCATAGCTTCGACCCACGAGCTGTCCTTGAGAGCCATTTGATAATTCTTCGGTTCAATCTGGCTGATAAAGCAGGTGTACAAGCATTCGTTGATTATCCTTGTCTCTTTGATGCTTGTGTAAACACAGGTGTGCTCATTCAAGCTACGTCTTGTTTGTACACCGGAGGACACATCACCAATCACATTCTCCAAAGGGTGATCTTTATGAATTCTCGTGGTCGGAACAGAACCGACATGCAAATTGTCTTCCAAGTTAGAAGAGAGCTCGTCAATGGTTGTTTCATGCTGAGAGTGAAATGGATTGAAAAATTCTTCTTCAGTCGAGGCAGTAGGGGTATCGATAGCATTTGATGAGGAAGGTTGACATTTATCGATCAGCTGTCTTTGCAATAGGTTTTCTTCCTCATCAAGGATCATCTTCGTAGAAACTCTCTCTTCTTCTTCAGCAATATCCAAATATGGTATGTTAAAAGACTTAAAAAGTTTAACATAGTCGAAAAACTCAGCAGGTCCGTTGCTTGGTTTTGGCGGTTGGTAACTTGTGATATCGGTGTTACACACCACCTCAACCTTGCTGGTCGATGTATTGAAGACACGTCTGTTGGGAGTCCCAACAACATAACCGACTAAGATTCCTTCATCGGCTACTTCACCAAATTTAGAATTTGTCTTCAAAATCGAACAAGGGGACCCGAATGGTTCAAGACCACTCAAGTTGGGCTTTCTCCCATGCATAAGCTCATAACACGTTTTACCAAGTCTTTTAACAGTTAAGACTCTATTCAGAACATAACAGGCTGTAGCAACAGCTTCAGCCCAAAACACCACAGGAAGCTTCGAATCAGCCAGCATAGTTCTGGCTCCTTCAATTAATGTTCTATTCTTCATTTCAGCCACTCCATTCTGTTGCGGTGTATACGGAGCGCTGTATTGGTGTTCAATCCCTCTCTGAAGGCAGAAGATCTCCATCTCAAAATTCTTGAACTCCGTTCCATTGTCACTCCTGATGAACTTAACCCTTTTATCCATAACGTTCTCAACTTTGGTAATCAAATTCTTCACCATCTGAGCCGTTTCGTCTTTTGATTTCAGGAAATACACCCACGAATATCGTGAGTAGTCATCAGTAATCACCAAGCAATAAGAAGTTCCTCCTAGACTTTTTGCATTCACGGGACCGAAGAGATCCATGTGAAGCAACTCCAGAGTACTGGCAATTGAATCGACTTTCTTGGTGAGATGGGATTTCTTGTGCTGCTTTCCCTTCTTGCACGCTATACATTTATCTTCAAAATTGAAATTCTTCAAGGGAACGCCCAGCACAAGTCCATTCCTGACAATGTGGTTCATCTTCCGAAGATGAATGTGCCCCATTCTCCTATGCCACAATTCGGACTCTGATTCACTCGCTTTTGTCAAAAGGCATGATTCTGCCGTGGCCATTTCAGTTGATCTCATATCCATAATATATGTATTTCTTTCACGTGGAGCCTTCATCACAATCCACTCCTCTGGTATCTGAAAACCAGGTTTCAACACGATCGCTTCATTCTTTGTAAAATGAACGGTGTACTCCTTATCACAGATCTGCGACACACTCAGCAGATTGTGCTTCAATTTTTCTACAAAGTTAACCTTCTCCAAAGTCATCTTTCCGTTTGACACCGTTCCCATTCCAGTAATTTTGCCACCACTTTCACCGGCAAAGTTAACTCTCCCTCCTTGAACAGGTTTCAAATCGTGTAACAAGTATTTGTTACCCGTCATGTGCCGGGAACAGCCGCTATCTACAACCCAAAGATTGTTGGCAGCCCTGTTCAACTGTTCCTGCACAATAAAGCAAAAGATTAGAATTTAGGGACCCAAGACCAATTGGTCTTGGATCTATACATCCCAAACTTTGGCTTTCCAAAGTTAGTATCTCGAAAATTCCTGTAAGTCCTATTAGGAAACCTCCTTGAAGATTGATTGTGAGGCCTACCAAACCTTTGTGAATTGAAAGAATTATAACTTGTGGTTTGGTTATTAGCAGTGTAAAACTGAGATTTGTTTCTATGAAAACTTGAATTAGTCACATTTTTGAATTTTAAATGGTTTTCATTTTTAGCAGCATGATAATAACTATTAGGCTTATTCTCAGTTTTAGTAGGCCTTACACCTCTAAATCGCTGCTTTAGAGGGCAATTTGCAACAAGATGTCCTAATTGATTACATCTAAAACAACACCTATGTTCAACCTTTTTATCAACAGGTGTTTTAGATGTCGAGGCTATATTACCGCCCGTTCGTCTTACATATGGTGGGACGTACGGGTTTAGTGGAGTACTCCTTTTATTTGTTTTATCTTTTTCTCCACTCTTGGGTAACACAACCTCCTCTTTTGCCTTACCAGACTCGGATGACTTATCCGAATCTGACGAGACTGGACTTGGATCAGAAATTTCAACACTTGAAACAGGCGAACTTGTTTCGCCTCTACTAACATTTGGTTCTTTATCAGTTACTTTAACTGGCACTGTCTGAGCAACCTCAAAGTCAACAGATTTCTGAACACTAGGGTTAAAAGTGTAATTGTGATTGTACGGTGGTGGAACCTCATGATAACCGATTCCTCCCCTCTTGACAGAGGAACCTTGATCACTAACAAGGTGATCAAGAATAGCAGAGGAATTTCTGAACTGCTCCAGTTTTCGATTCAGTTCCACCACTTTCACCTGGTGGTCAGCAATCTGTTTTTCTCTCTCAGCAATTAGTTTGGTCTTTTCTTCCAAAACTTCATAACTTAAATCAATCACTTCAATTTTTTCAGCAAGTTTTGTTTTTAAACTTTTAACATCTTTTTCACAAGCTTTTATTTTAATTTTATAATTATTTTCTCTTGATTTAATAAAGTGATGATGTTCTTTTAAGGTTTTAAATTCAGCATCCAACCTAACATACTGATCAGTTATGGTTGCTAGTTGCTCAGACAAGTTCTCACATTTTGAACAAGTTGGTTTAGAACATACCTCGGAGAGCTGATCTTTAACATCTGCCATGAAAGCTTTTTCTTCTCCGGTAACCTTCTCACTTTCTTCAGTTTCAACCTTCGCCAAATTTGCCTGCTCAAAAGTTTCTTTAGAAAGCAGGTTCCAGTTGTATTCACCATCTTCTCTGGACATCATCGCACTATAATCTTTTCTACCCACACTTTGCTGTGGAGACCTACCCTGACTTCGTTCCACACGCTCATTCCTGCATTCCTTTGCAAAGTGACCGTTTTGTTGACAATTGTAGCATCTCACCTTTGCCTTGTCAAACCCCGGCTTTCCACCGACAAATTTCCTTCCCGTCTTTCTCATAAACCTTTTTACTCTTCTCACGATCATGGCCATTTGCCATTGTAAATCCATTTCTTCCATATCGTCAGCATCAATCTGATCGTAATCTTCATCCAAAATAGCTGGATCAACAATCTTCCCTTGAATGTAGTTCTCATAGGAAGCAATGAAAGAAGCATAGAGACCAAACTGCTCTTCAGCAGACTTTACACTCATAGGCATCTTTGAGTAGTTGTTGCTGGGAGAACTTGGAGAGCAACTACTCTTGCTTACTTGGTTGAGAACCACTCGATCCAGCTGCTACATAGCAAACATCCCCATTGGTGTTAACTGACACATGCCCCTCATGTGATGAGTTGGGGCCCGACTCTCCCTTTGTGTAGTAGGCAGCAGATTCAGTCTTCGATCCCGAGCTAGTGTTGACTTTAGCTCCATACATACCTGGATCTTGAACCTGATCCATAGGTGTCTCTTTTGTGACCATGTTAAGCTCAAAGGTTCTGAGCTTGTTGACTGCCGTTTCAAGATCATATGTGGGAAAGTCCTTGTCTTCCCTCATCAGCACAGTGTACATCTCCCATTTTGGTGGGAGAGCATCTAGAAGCTTCTCAACTATTTCTTCTTCTCGGTAGGAAATTGAATAGTTGCAATTCAGTCATCAGATGGTAATATCGAGTGATAATATCATCTAAGGATTCATTCTTCAAATACTTGAAGACTGAGAACTGGGTTTTGAGCAATTTTATCTTTGAAGCCCGGATTCCTACATTCCCTTCAAATCTGTTCTCAAGAGCTTCCCAAAGCTCTCTTGCTGACGTATACTTTCTGAACGTATGAAGGATCTCTTGAGGAAGAGCCATAGTAATAGCAGCATGAGCCTTGCTCTCGGCCTCATACATCTTTTTCTCTTCTTCTTCCATTTTACTATACTTTTTAATTTGATCACGACCTTCATACTCCATAACTGGTGGAATATAACCATCCTGGATGCATACCCACATCTTCGCATCCTGGTATTTGACGTATTGTATGAACCGATCCTTCCATGCAACGAAATCGGTTCCCTTCATCAATCTTGGGGCCTTGGTAGCTGACCCTGCTTCAACTTCCATCTTCACTAACTCAGAGATGTTGATCGACGACATCTTTCCCGAAAAGTAAGAAACCTGAAAAATTAAGATTTTTTTTTTATATTAAAGTACTGTAGGCGAAGTTACGGATAACTTCGCTTGAAGTAGGCGAAGTTGTAGAGAACTTCGCTGAAGAACTTCGCTGATAACACTGCTGATTAACTTCGCTGATTCTTAACTTCGCTTGAGGTAAGCGAACTTAAGAGGTAGGCGAAGTTGTAGAGAACTTCGCTTGAGTTAGGCGAACTTGAGAAGGTAGGCGAAGTTGTGGATAACTTCGCTTAACCTTATATCTTCGCCGAAACCCTACGAACAGTGACGGCAAATTCGCCTGATGAACACGAAGTTTCTGCAGATCTGTAAATCGGATTTTAACGAGGTTTTTGACGGTGTAAAGGCTTGAACACGATGGTAGGAGGTAAGAGTGATCAAAAACACAGAAAACACGTCCCGCGAATAGTCGAAACGGGACGATTTCTACACCCGCGTGAATATCCCGAACCACACAATCGAGCAAATGCTCTGATACCAATTGTAGGTTCCCTGGACGGATCACACGAGATATCCCGGTCTACTCAGGTGCGGAATCCCTGCGTAGATCGTTACGAGCGTAGAAAGCAAACCAAACAAACACACACGAATAAACCGAAACACGTTATATATTAATAACCGAACTCACGTGATATGAATCACTGATACAGACTTAGATCAACTCGATCGACTCAAAACGACTAACTGATTAACTAATACAAAACAAGCCGTAACCTATATATAAATACACGACAACTTCGCCTGGCATGTTCAGGCGAAGTTGTCCATAACTTCGCTTGTTCAACAAGTTCGCCTAGGCGAACTTGTTAACAACTTCGCTTAAACAAAAACATAAATAACATTACAGACTCTATTACAGACACTAGACTATGAACTACTGACATTTATGCACCAACAATACATATATATACACATACACATGGCAATGTAAAAATAAAAACTCACTCCAGTTGTGAAAACCATTGAAACCCTGTATCAACCCTTGATCTTGTTTGATGAGTGGCTAAGATTGAAAGACTAATTAATTGAATTTAAAGTTATTTCAAAAATCTTAATAAAGTTAGAAAAAGGGCAGTAGTGCCATTTTACAAAACTACTTTATGTCTCCATCACAATTTGAATTACACTCAAGTACAAAAGGTCCTCTTTCAACCGATTCTTTCTCATGCTTTTCACTCTTTCAATCTCTCATGCTTTCCATTCTTTCAATCTCAAGAAGATAATAATTTTTTATTTCAATAATGAAGTTCTTCAATCATCAAAATCTCATCAAGAACATATCAACAATAAACCATGTTATGATTTGGCTTATTTTTTCCAGCTTCCGACCCAAGTGATTATGACGGTGAAGGTCTTGGCTTACCGGAAACCTGCAACTCGATAGCGGTTTTCGGCCTAAGTTGACTTGGCGGTGAAGGTCTTGGTGTACCGAAAAACTGAAACTCGATAGTGGTTTCCGATTCAGATCTGGCCATTTCATATTGACAAAGTTTTGAACAAGATCAGGTCGTTTTATTTTTTTTTAAAGATGTTCTTAATTTTTTTCTAAATTTAAATCTTATTATATAATTTTTTTGATATTTGCTATTTTAAGAGTAGAAAGAAGGTTGATTCTTTTTTTTTTATTGTTGACCCTTAAAAAGATTCAAACTTTTTTTTTTACTTTTTGTTGCGATTCTTGAACCTTGAATGTACTAAATCTTCATCTTATTTTGTACCGGAAAAGTAAGACGGTGGGGTGGGGTGGTCTTCAAAGTTTTTTAGAGAAAGAAAATACAGATTATAGATTCAAAAAAAATTGTCAAATAACATACAAATTCGTTTTTAAGAGAAAGAAGTTGACTTACCCGATATCATTTGCTGCTGCTTCTAAGTCAAATTACCAAATATGATTTACGTACCTGGGAGTGTTAGACAACTGAATAATATTGCAGCACCATGTAGTAAACCGCGATCGCACTACAACCTCCACTGAGGTCTAATTGTACCAGTAGATAAAACTATTGGTTTTTTGGCAGAAGCAGTTTCTAGTTTTTTTAGGGTGACTTTTGTAGAAGCAGGTTGTGGTTTTCTGGGGTGAATTAGTACGGGTTTCCTATCAGTGAGAATGGTTTGTTTTATGGTGGATGAACTAGTAGATATGGGCAACTGTTTTTTCAAAGAGTCAACTTGTGATTTTCTAGGGGTTTTGCGGGTTGACAATGCACTAGCTATCGGTTTCTTTGCAGAATCAGGTTGTGGTTTTGTGGGGTGAATTACTACGGGTTTCTGTCAGTGAGAACGATTTCTTTTCTGGTGGATGAACTAGTAGATACGGGCAACTGTTTTTTCAAAGTGTCAACATGTGATTTTCTAGGGGGTTTGCGAGTGGACAATGCACTAGCTATCGGTTTCTTTGTGGAAGAAATTTCTAGGGGAAATTTTGCAGAAGCAGGTTGTGTTTTGTTACTGGGAGTTTCATGTCAGTTTCTTTTCTGGTGGATATAAGCAACTGTGATATGCTTCTGATTCTAGGAGGTAATCGGATAGCTGGATTTTTGGTTGATGAAACGGGCTTGGGTGTTGGATAACTTCCTCCTCCGGTTGTTCTATATCATCAACAGAGTGATAAAGTTGCAGAACACCTAAGTGGCGGCTAGCCCAGATTTGGCGAACTCTAGAGGAGGCAGGAGAGAAGGGGATGGAGATTCCAAAGTCATCATTAGCTTCAGCTTCAGAGTCGTCCTCCTCGTCTATAGGCTTAAGGTCTAGAGCCGGCAAGCGTCGAGTGTCCCAAGTCTGTCTAGGGGAAGTTCCAAATGACTAGTCATGATCTCCTAGTAAGACGGGACATGTGATTTTGTAACCAAGAGCAGCAGCAACTCCTTTAACCACCCCAACAGTCTCTTTCCCAATAAAGTCATCATCAACATCAACAGAATAATATTTTTGCAAGATCAATGCGATGAAATTCTACAAAAAGAAAAGAAAAGAAATCAGTTTCTTTCATAAAAACCATACATAATCTAATAATAATAATAATATAATAATAATAATAATAATAATAATAATAATAATAATAATAATAATAATAATAATAATAATGAACGCTAAGAAATGTCAAGAAAACAAACAAAGAGTATCTATCTGTGTTAAATGTAACTAAAGATTGATTCAAGAAAATAATATTACGCAGTACGTAAACCCTAATCTTCAAGAAAACAATATTATTCAGTACGTAAACCCTAATCTAGTCTTGGTAAAATAAATTAAAGGTAAGAACGAAACTTAAAGAAATGGTAGAAGAAGAAGAAGAAATTGAAGTTGTATAATCCACTGAGAATTGAGAAGACAAAATTATTCAACAGGAAACCCATTGCCGTCGTTCTGAGAGAGAGAGAGAGCGCAAAATTGGGATTGTGATTGATTGTAAGGGAGAAAAACGATAACAGAGTTTCTTTTGAGAAATACTGTAACTTTTCAATATTATTATTTTTATTATTATTATTATTTATATTATATTATTATTATTATTATTATTATTATTATTGTTGTTGTTATATCCATATCTATATCTATATAGATATGGATATATATATATATATATGTTTAAGTTCAAGAAAAAAATGAAATTACTGCAATAAATGCGAGAAATGAATATGAACTACTAGTTTTATTTTAGATTTTAAAAGTTTAAATATAAATGAAAAAGGTATAAATGCAACAATAAATGCACACTCTCTCTCCAATTAATACAACTAATATAACCTTAATAAATCTCTCTCTAATTAATACATCTACATAATTTAACTAAAATAATTAAAAAGATAAAACACTAATTTACTTTTCATAAATAATAAAAAATGTCATACAAATGTGTCCATTAAATATAAACAATAAATATACAACCTACACAAAATTATATAACCTACACTTGTTTTGAGCAATAAAAACGTACAATATACAAATAAGCATACAAATTACATATTAAATTCGACATCAACAATTATATAAACTACACAAATATACACATATCCTACACGTGTATAGGTTATATGTTTTTTGTGTGTAGGTTATGTTTTCTTATTCTTAGAAAAAGTGTGTGTTATATGTTATTGTGTAGGTTGTATATTTCATATTTAATGCAAAGTTTTTGTATTATTCATCACAATGTAACTACGTGTTGATGGATATTGATAAGTTGAGTTGGAAGAAATTGGTTTTATATAGAAAATTATTTAATGTATGAATACATTGTATTTGTGTAGGATACAGTTTTCATGTGTAGGTTATATGTTTTCGTGTGCGTGTGTATTTTATTGATGATGAATTTTGTGTGTATGTTATATGTTTTCTTATAATCAGAACAAGTGTAGGTTATATATTTTTGTGTATGTTGTATTTTTTTTTAGATATTTAATGCTAACACATGTAAAATAGTTTTTTATATTATTTATCATAATGTAACTACGTGTTGATGGATATTTAAATATATATTAAGTTGGAAGAAATTTGGATAGAAATAAATTTTAACGTATGAATAAATTGTACTTATGTAGGATAAAAATTTGAATAGAAAATAAATGAATTCTTAATATATTTTAATTATAGTCATTTGATTAGTTATATTAATTTAATAGATATATTAATTGAAGAGAGAGATGCATTTATAGTTTCTTAATTAATCTTGAAGCTTTTAAAACCTAAAATAAAACTAGTGGTCCATATTCATTTCTTGCATTTCCCGCAGTAATTTCATTTTTCTCTTGAACCATCCCCTATATATATATATCCATATATATATTTATATTAAGGAGGAGTGTGGATGGAAAAGTAATTTCACAGTTAGAGGATGACAGAACCGACATTTCACAAATTGGGTGAAAAAATGAATAATTTGTCATTAAAATCATTTCATTCTTCAAGCATGTCGTACAAGTATACGAAGCCTCACGTTTAATGTAATTACTCTTTAATCATTTTGAGGATGTAATATATATATATATATATATGGTAGGGTTAATGTAAAAAACAATATTTTTTTGTGAGAAGAATAAGAATAGATCTAGGCCATTGGATCTATGATCTAGTGGTTGAGATTGGTAGTTTCTAAATAATTGTATTGTTTCATATTTACATTGTATAGTGTCATATTTAGGTGGTTTGTTTTATTTTAAAGCTCTTCTCACACTTCTCACAAAACACTTGTTTTTTATTTGAACTCTTTTATATATATATATATATATATATATATATATATGGCAATGTTAAAATAAGACCCACTCCAGTTGCGAAAACCATTAAAACCCTATGTTAACCCTTGATCTTGTTTGATGAGTGGCTAAGATTGAAAGACTAATTAATTGAATTTAAAGTTATTTCAAAAATCTTAATAAAGTTATAAAAAGGGTAGTAGTGTCATTTTACAAAACTACTTTATGTCTCCATCACAATTTGAATTACACTCAAGTACAAAAGGTTCTCTTTCAACCGATTCTCTCTCATGCTTTCCACTCCTTCAATCTCTCATGCTTTCCACTCTTTTAATTTCAAGAAGATAATAATTTTTTGTTTTAATAATGAAGTTCTTCAATAATCAAAATCTCATCAAGAACATATCAACAATAAACCATGTTATGATTTGGCTTATTTTTTCCAGCTTCCGGCCCAAGTGATTATGACGGTGAAGGTCTTGGCTTACCGGAAACCTGCAACTCGATTGCGGTTTTCGACTTAAGGTGACCTAGCGGTGAAGGTCTTGGTGTACCGGAAAACTGAAACTCGATAGCGATTTCCGGTTCAGATCTGGACATTTCATATTGACAAAGTTTTGAACAAGATCTGGTCGTTTTAGTTTTTTTTTAAAGATGTTCTTGAAAATTTTGTTTGAATTTAAATCTTATTTTATAATTTTTTTTTGAGATTTGCTATTTTAAGAGTAGAAAGAAGGTTGATTTTTTTTTATTATTGACCCTTAAAAAGATTCAAACTTTTTTTTTTCTTTTTTTTTACTTTTTGTTATGATTCTTGAAGAAATCTTGAATTTTGTACTAAATTTTCATTTTATTTTGTACTGGAAAAGTAAGACGGTGGGGTGGGGTGGTCTTCAAAGTTTTTTAGAGAAAGAACATACAGATTGCAGATTAAAAAAAATATTGTCAAATAACATACAAATTCGTTTTTAAGAGAAAGAAGTTGACTTACCCGGTATCATTTGCTGCTGCTTCTAAGTCAAATTACCAAATATGATTTACGTACCTGGGAGTGTTAGACAAATGAATAATATAGCAGCACCTTGTAGTAAACCGCGATCTCACTACAACCTCTACTGAGGTCTAATTGTTCTAGTAGATAAAACTATTGGTTTTTTGGCAGAAGCAGTTTCTAGTTTATTTAGGGTGACTTTTATCAGAAGCAGGTTGTGGTTTGGTGGGGTGAATTACAACGGGTTTCCTATCAGTGAGAATGGTTTGTTTTCTGGTGGATGAACTAGTAGATATGGGCAACTGTTTTTTCAAGAGTCAACTTGTGATTTTATAGGGGGTTTGCGGATGGACTATGCACCAACTGTCGGTTTCTTTGTAGAAGCAATTTCTAGGGGAACTTTTGCAGAAGCAGGTTGTGGTTTATTTACGTGGAGTTTCGTGTCGGTTTCTTTTCTGGTGGATATAAGCAACTGTGATATGCTTCTGCTTCTAGGAGGTAATCGGATAGCTGGATTTTTGGTTGATTAAACGGGCTTGGGTGTTGGATAAGTTTCCTCCTCCGGTTGTTCTTTATCATCTACAGAGTGATAAAGTTGCAGAACATATAAGTGGCAGCTAGCCCATGTTTGGGGAACTCTATAGGAGGCAGAGGAGAAGGGGATGGAGATTCCAAAGTCATAATTAGCTTCAGCTTTAGAGTCATCCTCCTCGTCCATAGGCTTAAGGTCTAGAGCCGGCAAGCGTTGAGTATCCCAAGTCTGTCTAAGGGAAGTTCCAAATGACTAGTCATGATATGTCTAGTAAGACGAGACATGTAATTTTGTAACCAAGAGTAGCAACAGCTCCTTTAACAACCCAACAGTCTCTTTCCCAAGAAAGTCATCATCAACATCAACTGAATAATATTTTTGCAAGATCAAAGTGATGAAATTCTTAAAAAAGAAAAGAAAAGGTCATCAGTTTCTTTCATAACAACCATACATAATCTATTAATAATAATAATAATAATAATAATAATAATACAATTAACGTTAAGAAATGTCAGAATCTGATTTTGAAAATTCAAACCATAATCCAGCATCTGATTTTGAATCCAGAGAACTTGTGCACAGCAGGCAGATGCAGCAACATATTCAGCTTCTGCAGTAGAGATTGATACTGTAGGCTATTTCTTGCATTGCCATGACACTAGCCTTTCACCCAAAAACTGGCATCCCCCTGATGTTGACTTTCTGCTCATGTTACACCCATCATAATCACTGTCTGTATAAGCAAGCAGATCAAAGGCTTGATTCTTAGGATACCAAATTCCTAAGTCTGGTCTTCCCTTCAAATATCTAAATATTCTTTTCACAGCATTAATGTGGGAGACTTTTGGATTTGACTGGAACCTTGCACATACACACACAGCAAACATGATATCTGGTCTTGTTGCAGTCAGATACATCAGAGATCCAATCTTGGCTCTGTATTCGTGTTCATCTACCGACTCCCCCTTTTCATCAATCATCTTTTCTTTGGTGTCCATTGGAGTTGAAGCAGTCTTGTAATCATGACAGATGAACTTGTTCAAAATGTCCTGCACATATTTAGTTTGGTGAATGAAGATCCCTTCAGCCTTTTGTAGAACTTGCAGTTCCAGAAAGAAGTTCATTTCACCCATGGAACTCATGCTATACTTAGATTTCATCACCCCTTCAAACTCCAAACACATAATTTCATTTGTAGATCCAAAGATGATATCATCAACATAGACTTGTAAAAGCAACAAATCTGATCCCTTTCTTTTGTAGAAGAGTGTCTTGTCAATGGCTCCCCGTTTGAAACCATTTTCAAGTAGATGAGTTGATAGCTCATCATACCATGCTCTAGGAGCCTGATGCAATCCATAAAGGGCTTTGTTTAACTTATACACCCTGTTTGGATACATTGGATCCTCAAAACCTGGTGGTTGAGCAACATAGACCTCTTCATCAATCTTTCCATTTAGAAATGCAGACCTAACATCAAGCTGGAATACTCTAATGTTCTTTGAGGCAGCTATGCAAGGAAAATTCTTATGGCTTCCAGTCTTGCAACTGGTGCAAACACTTCCTCAAAGTCTATCCCTTCTTCTTGAAGACATCCCAGTGCTACAAGTCTAGCTTTGTTTTTAATCACTAAACCCCTTTCATCCTTTTTGTTTCTGAAAACCCACTTGGTTCCAATTGCATATCTGTCATATGGCTTGTCTACAAGATCCCACACATGTAGATCTCTAAACTGTGCCAATTCCTCTTGCATTGCCTCTACCCAACTATTGTCTTTTAAAGCTTGAGCAATGCTCTTTGGTTCTATTTGATATAGAAAGCAAGAGTACAGACAGATGTTTGCAATCTCAGAATGACTCCTTGTAACTCTTTCATGCAAGTCACCAATGATATTTTTAGTAGGATGATTCTTTTCAACAGTAGGAGTTTGTATTATCATATTTGTAGACAAATTTGTGTCAAGATTTGTTTCATTGAGTTCAAGTTCTTCAATGATCAAATCAGCTTCTGCATCATGAAACTCTGGTGCTTCCTCATTGTTTTGTCCTGAAGTAGATGCACCATTGTTTCCCAGATTCAAATTTTGAAATAAGTCTTGAAATCTTTCTGTGGTGACAGCTTCTTCATTTGATTGGTTGCTTGTGTCACTCTCATTCTGAACTTGATCATTCTGTACATTAGGACTGTCTTGATTGTTCACAACCTGATCCTGTTCAATGACCTTGCTTGAGGAGCTGTTCTCAAAAGTGTTTTCCTTCTCTTTTCTAGCAACCTTTTTCCACAATTCTTCTAAGTCCGATTCTTTCTCCTTATTCTCTTCAAGTACACTGGTCTTGTAGAATGAATCATCAAATTCTTCAGAATAAATCTTGAATGATTTTATTAACTTCTCATGATCAAACAGTCATTCTGCACCACTGACTGTGTTGAACTGATTCTCATTAAAAATGATGTCAGAAGACTCTATCACACTCATGTGATCTTTCACATATACTCTGTATGCCTTTGAGTGAGTAGAATATCCAACAAAGAAACAATCTAGTGACTTAGTTTGAAACTTGTTCAAATAATCTCTAGTGTTCAAAAGAAAACATTTGCAACCAAAGGGCTTGAAAAACTTGATGTAAGGCTTTCTATTATTGAAAATTTCATATGGAGTCTTGTTATGCCTTTTGTTTACAAGCACCCTGTTTTGAACATAACATGCTGTATTGATTGCTTCAGCCCAAAAAGTGACAGGAAAATTTGCATCTGCCAACATGGTTTTGGCAGCTTCTATCAAAGTTCTGTTTCTTCTTTCTGCCACTCCATTTTGTTCAGGAGTTTTAGGAGCTGAAAATTGTTGAAATATCCCTTTCTGTGCACAAAATTCTTCCATAACTCCATTCTTGAACTCTGTACCATTGTCACTTCTCATCATCTTGACTTTCTTATTCAGCTTGTTCTCAATCATTGTGACACAACCTTTAATCAACTCAGCAGTCTCATCTTTGGTACTTAGGAAATAAACCCAAGTATATCTTGAATAGTCATCAATGATCACCAGACAGTATCTCTTCTTTCCAATACTTGGCACACTCACAGGACCAAAGAGATCCATGTGAAGTAACATAAGTGGTTGATCAATTGAATTGATGAGCTTTGTCTTATGAGTAGACTTGTGTTGTTTTCCCTTTTGACATGAGTCACAATGATCATCTAACTTGAATTCTCTTGTAGGTAATCCAATTACGTGCTCACCATTGACCAGTCTATTCAAGTTCTTCAAGTTTACATGACACAGTTTCCTATGCCACAATTTAGATTCATTTTCAGTGGCTTTGGAAACAAAACATGCACCTCCTCTTGAAATGGCTTCTTTCATATTCAACTCATACAAGTTTCCATTTCTTGGTGCCATCATCATAATCATTTCAGGTGGAATCACAAACTCAGGTTTTAAAATGAAATAGTGTGAATCATCAAAACTAACTTTATAACCTTTATCACACATTTGTGATATGCTCAGCAGATTGTACTGAAGACCTTCAACATGAAATACATTATCAAATGAGACTTTCCCATTTGTTAAGATTCCTTTTCCAACAATCTTTCCACCATTCTCATCACTCCCAAAAGCTACTGGACCTTCATACTTCTCTTCATAGTTGACAAGAGATCTTTTGTCACAAGTCATGTGCCTAGAACAACCACTATCCATATACCATATGTCATTAAGAGGAGTGGACTGTTCCTGCACATACAGAGAAAATTTGATTAGTTATGTGATGAAGTGCAAGTCTTATCAACTTGCAGCTCATCAGATTCAGTTTTAGTCACAGCTTGGGAAGTAAGTGTTGTTGGTTTAGGATCTTCATGAGCCAATTCTAAGTTGTCTGAATGATCAGTTTCATAATCACACTCTCTTGGAGTTTTGACATGTGAGGTTGAACACTGGTATTCAGCTGAGTCAGTGACATACTCCTGTATCACATAATCCTTCATTTTAGAGTAGTCTCTTACATCAGCAATTTGTTCAGCCTTACTCTCAGTCTTAGGTTTCCAAAGGAAACCATGTGGTTCATATCCATGTCTTAGTAGAAACTTCTCATCACCAGTGAGTTCTGTTGGTTTAATTCTAGAATGTGCATATTTTCTTCTTGTCTTTTCACTGCTTGATGATCCTTGAGAACCATCAGATTTAACAAATTGAGTATCTTGCTTGATTCTCACAGACTGATAGTTCTTTTTGGTCAATTTCTCATGCCTTTTAGGAGATTTGCTTCTTCTTTCTAGTTCAGTCATTTTCTTGTCAACCCTTGTCTCCTTTTCAGATTTCTTCTTTTCTTTGTTCATGATTTCATTGCCACACACCTTTCCTTTTCCCAGATATTCATCATACTTCTGTTTGTACAGGACAAAGTCTTGACCATACTTTGTTCCATCTGGTACATGAAATGGTTTGAATTTGGATCTTTCATTACATGAATCTGTGTGGTGACCATATTCATCACACCTTTTGCACCAAACCTTGCCCTTGAAGACTTCATGTTCTTTTAGTTTCTTGTATCTTTCACTTGGCTTAGGTGTCTTGAATCCTAGAGTCTTCTGATTCTTTAAACCATCAAAATCAATTGAAAAAGGAACAAATTCCTCAATCTTGATGTCCTGTCTTTCAACTTTGCTTTTGACAAAGACAATTTTCTTCATAATCATAGATTCTTCATCACTGCTTTTTCTAACCCTTGTCAGTCTTTTCTCATATTCTTCCATAGTTTCCACTTCTCCAACATCAAGCACCCCATGACTAGAAAAGATTAGATAAACTGGGATAAAATTTTCTGTATCAACCTTTCATTCACCTTCTTCTTCTTGTTGTTTAGTTTTATCCTTCTCAATACAGCCTTGCTTGGAGGTCTGACTGCACTGTAGTCTATCTTCCTCCTTTCACAAATATCAAAAGAAACATGTTCTCTTTTCATTTTGTCATTCTGTTTCTTCAATTTTGGTGGGACTGGTGGATACTTTAAAAGTTTATCAACAGATTCAGGTTTCTTATATTTTCTTCCTCTCTCAGCAGCTTTGATTTCCTTTTCAGTAATTTGATCACTCAAATCACTCAAATCATCTTGATCCAATTCAACTGAATCAAAGTCATTCTCAGAGACTTGAACTCCAATTGACTTATCCTCTTTTACTTCTTTCTTAATCACAAATTCTTCTTCTTCATTCACTTCTAACTTTTTGTACAAATCATTAACTTCTTCCTTGTCTTGAAAGACATCTTTGAATTGTTGCAAGTATGCATCTCTTTTCTCTTTGTCAACTTTTGGCATAAAATTGTTGTTGAATGGAGGTGGAATTGTTTTATACCACATATGTTGCCAGTTGAGACTAAATTCTTCTGAAATTCAGTTTCAACCTTTAGTCTTGTGTTTTGGACCTTTTCTTCAACTAATATCTTCTTTAATCCATCAATCTCAGTGATGTATCTGGTTTGAGTTCTGTAAATGATCATGCAATCATCTTCAAGGCTTTTAATCTTTTCATCACTGATCATCTCACTTGCCTCATACTCATTTATGATACTTTGTTTTCTGAAACACTCACTTTCCAGCTTGCCTACTTTTGTTTTCAATTCAATGATAAGTTCATTTAAATCAACTGTAGGAGCAGAGTGTACCTGAGATGATGATCCCTTTTCTTTCTCAATTATGGCCATGAATGCCACATTTGCTTTCCTGATGTCATCTGCAATGTCCTCTTCATGATTGCTCCAATCAAAATTTCCTTCATGTTGTGTATTCACTGCCACATTTTCTTGATTTCTGATTTGATTTTGATTTGCTGGAACAATGGTGTTTGGTACATTTTGAGCTGCTTGAGGGTTTTGATTGTTATTCATTTGAAAACCTTGATTCTGTTGCATACTTTGTTGTTGACTATTCATGTGAGGCTGAAAGTTGTTGAAGTTTGGGTTGTAGTTGTTGTTATTGAAGTTGTTCATTTGATTGCTGTTGTTGTTGAATCTTGGCTGATTTTGTTGGTAATTCTGCTGACCTCTTGGTTGATTTTGTTGATATTGATGCTGACCTCCTGTTTGATTCTGGAATTGATTCATTTGAAAGTTTCTTGGTTGATTGCATTCTCTTGCAAAATGACCAGGTTGTTGACAATTGTAGCATATTGCTTTTGACTTGTCAAAACCAATTCTGTCATTAGGACCAGAAACTAGAGACCTACCAGTTCTGTTATACAACCTTCTACTTCTCAAACCCAACATGGCAGCTTGCCATTTCAAATCCATGTCTTCCAAATCATCTGCATCAATTTGTTCCAAATCATCTTGTACCACACTTGTGTGAATTAGGTTCTTTGCAATAAATGCATTATATGACTCAGTAAACATAGACAACAAGGCTTGTGTTTCATTGCTTTGACTATGTCCTGTTCCAGTGTTAGGAACATTTCCACTTGACATAGAGGCAGAATCAGAATCATCAATCAGTTGCACATTGAACCTCTGCTGATTTCCTTGATTACTTGTTCTACCCCCAATGAAAGATTTTGGAGTGACACCATTATGTTCAGCTGGTTCTTCAATAATGGGAATTTGCCGTTGGTTCTTAGTGGACAGATTTCCCATTGGTGCAATCAATGCATTTGAAACATTGAAACATGGTCTATCTTCCTTGATCATCTCATTCTCAATCATTTCAAGTTCAGCAGCCTGAAGAAAGCATACTACATCATCCAATTTCAATTCATTGAAATTTTGCTTATGAAGGATGAATTTGCAAGCAGTATACCATTCTTTTGGCATTGAGTTGAGTAACTTTATATTCAAATCAAAGTCAGACATTACATAATCAGTTGTTCTCAGCTCATTCACAATACTTAGAAACCGTTCTAGTATTGATTTCAACCTTTCTCCATCTCTATACTTGAACCTTTCCAACTGTTGCTTCAATCTTTGCTTTTTTATGTTCTTTAGTTCAGTATTCCCTTCATACATTTCAAGAATGGCATCATACATTTGCTTGGCTGTTGTGTGATGAGCCACCTTGGTCAGAATCTCCCAAGACAAACCTAGCTTAATCATAGCTAAGGCTTTGTCATCCACCTTTCTCATTTTTTCCCTTACAGCAGCAGTTGCAGTAGCATTTGCACCTTCTTCAACAGCAGTTTGTGGACCATTCTTGATGGAGTTCCACATGTCAATATCATTGTAGCATACAGCTACTTCAAAAAGTACATTCCATTTGATAAAGTTTTCCTGTCCATACAACCTAGGTATCTTGTTAGTAGACACCTCTTGTTCTTCATATCCAGACATTTTGAGAAATCAAAAATCAGTTTCTTTAAAGAGAGTTTCAAAATAATCAGATCTGAAAATAGAATGCTTAGATCTGATGTGTCTGATGTGATTAGAACAAGATTTAGATATAAAGATTAGAACTTTAATTGAAATAAGGAAGAGAAAACACCGGTAGATTGTAAATCTGGAAGAAAAAATGAAAAACAGAGTTGCTGACGTCACAAATCAATCGAACAGTGGTCTGCTTACGTCATTCCTCTTCAAATCTTCAATCAGCAACAATCTTTCTAAAATAGCAGTAAACAAGCTCTGATACCACTTGTCGGTCCCTTGTATTTCAGCTGGATCTTAATCAATCAAGTCATAACTCACACAGATTAATCGTGTTGACAAGAGAGTTAATGACGGGTTGCTATATTTTGAAAGATATCCGTTTGTTAAAGGCGGAATCAATAACAAACATACCGTTGCAATAAATAATCACAGGTAGAAGGCACACTCAAGATTCACTCAAAAGTTTTCCATTTATATAATGTTAATCATACAAAAGGATAATCGATTTAGGGTTTTCTAGGAATCCTAAGACAGCTGTCACACAATATTCTCTCAATAAATGAGTCAGTCTTATCCGTATTGTGTGTTTAGCCTCCCTCTGCCTCTCTCTCTCTTTTGGCGGCGTGCCCTAAACATTCTATTTATAGGCCTGCCAACCTAGGACAGCTGTCATTCCTCCTAGAAACCCTATCCGATAATACATATTCAAATTACAAATTCAAAATAAACTAAGTGTAAAACAAGTCTTCCGGGTAGGCTTTGCATCAATCTTGTCTTTCCGAGTATGCTCGGCCATCCTTCATAACTTGGTAACATAGAAGTGTGCTCGGGATCAGTTTCCGGGTAGACTTTACTTAAAGAATATTTTACCAAGTAAAATATTCACCGAGTAGACTTTAGTCTTCTTGACTTTGCCAGACTTTGCCCGACAACCCCTTACGAGCAACCTTGTTCTTCGATGGTCCAATTCAACTCTTTGCCATAAATAACTTATTAGCAAAGTGTACTCGGTAGTACAGTTCTTCGCTTGAGTTGAACCTTGCCCGATGTTACCTAGAGATATATTCCATTTATACATCAAGCTTGCTCGGACCATAATTATTAAAGAATACCTTGCCCGGTCTTCCAATCACTTGGCTTCATGGACTTGGTTGACCAAACCTTACTCGAAAGAGTAAAATACTTGGTCTTGAAGAACAAACCTGCTTGACAAAGTGAACCTTGCTCGGAGATACCAAATCAGTGATCCTTACTCGGGAATGCACTAAATTAGTATACCTTGACCGGATATCCACTTAAGAAGACTAATTGAAGTAAACCTTGCCTGGGAGGAAAAATCTCATACCCGGCTAAGTAAAAGCTTGCTCGGATCCCAAGGTGTGCTTGGATTCAATACTTAGCAGTTTCTGAGGAGGTTGAGAAGATTCCAATCTTCCATAATCTTCATTAGGTCAAATCTCCTCATTTGGGTCAAACTCTTGACCCAACAATTATTGCAATCCTTGTTAAATGCTTTAATTTTGTTTAAGCTTGTTAATATTATTTAGTTCTTAATTATTTTAGTTTCCAAATCATTTTAATAGTTCAATGGTATTTGGGTATGTGGTTACCAACTTCGGTTTCATCCCGAGTCAAGAACCGAATCAAAACCGAACTTTTGTTTAAATACTTTAGTTTTAACATGTTGTATGTAAGACATGAGTATTATCATTTCTAAATTTATTCTAATGAGTTCCATGGTATTGGGTATGTGGTAACCATCCTCGGTCTTATTTCGAGTCAAGGACCGAACCAAGACCGAACTCTCGTTTAAATGCTTTGTATATTTAAAATAATTTAACAATGTGTTACATGTAATATTTGTGTATTATAATTTCTAAAGTTACTTGATGAGTTCCATGGTATTGGGTATCTGGAAACCATCCTTGGTTTCATTCCGAGTCAAGGACCGAATCAAAACCGAACTCTCGTTTAACTCGTTATTTAATTGTTTTAAAACAAGTTGTATGAAAAATTTAAGTGTTTAAGTTTGTTTATTTACACTTTTGTATTTGTTACTTTAATATGGATTTGTTGGACCCAAACTTGGTCACATATCAAGTATTGGACAAAACTAAACCAAACAAACCGAACTAAACCGGGTTCACTCGCTTGAAACACACTAGTTGTATTTCAGGCCACCAAATCTCACATTTTCTTTGAGATGTTTTACAAACTAATTATAAATTTTTTCTTAAAGTACTTGGCATGTCGGATCCAACTTGATCTTATAACAAGTTTGGATCGATAAACCCGAACATTCGCTTAACGGACGTTAAGGTTCTTCTCAATAGAACTACAAACTTGGTTAAGTTTACTTTTGATTTTATTGAGTTATCTCATAACATTTATCACTTTGGAATGTCGGCTTCAGACTTGACTTATTATTCAAGACTCGAACCGACTAATCCGAACGCTCGTTAAATCCCGTTTTAGTATCTATATAACAAAGGGTCTTGCAATATTGCATTTATACCCACATAGTTACTTAACATAGGTTAAGTAAAACTAATGAATAGAATACCGAGACTCGATTCGGAGCAAACTTTTTTCAAAAACCGTTACTTCAAGTTCTTAAATATTTACGTTTTAAACCTCAAACTTTGATTAATTATTTAACTTGCCATTTTATTTTACTATAAAGTCTTTCAAGACCATCTTCTAAACCGAAACCCTTTTAACCTAGACCTCACTCGTTGAACTTATTATCTC
Organism: Bidens hawaiensis; assembly: GCF_021521415.1. NCBI lineage: Eukaryota > Viridiplantae > Streptophyta > Magnoliopsida > Asterales > Asteraceae > Bidens > Bidens hawaiensis. The sequence goes on along the minus strand of NW_027497054.1, from coordinate 78,638 downwards.
GGGTTATCACAAACAACCCTTCAAGTTATTTATTTCATGTGAGTACTTTTTGATCCCCCGTTTTCCATCTTACCTTTTAGGGGTGGCATTGCATACTTATTTAAATTCAAATGATTTGTACTTGTGTCTCAAACCACAAACACTTTAGTATATGTTACTTAAATAAATGCTCGATTTGGTGTTATATGCTTAACATGATTACATGCTATATGTTTATTTCTTTAGGCTGGTTAGCCTCTATGAAACTATTAAGTATGATCATACACTCCCATAACTACTTTAGTGTAAGGTCCCATTACCGGTGCCCTACATTGGATGTTGGATTTACTCATTAACATAGTTCTAAATATCAGAGTTAATAAAAACATTAATGGAATATCATAAACATTCAAACCGTTACATTACATAACCATTAATTCTTGTCTTAACGAGCATTCAATACATTTAAACATAGAACATTGTATTTTAAATAACATAACATTTCATTGAGATGCCAGTGTCTTCAATTCCATGCCATGTGCTTCCCCTCATGCGAGCTGCTTCATTCTACCTGCGTGCATACTAAAAGTCAGCTACGCTAAGTGAGTTCTTGTTAATCATACAACATACAATCTGTTCACGTACTGGCACACATGTCCGAAGGTGTGTACTTTATTCATACTTTACTTTACATGCATAACTATCCATACTATTCAAAGAGCCTTCTGCTCTATAACCTCACAGATATTATAAGGGTCTGGTCCCTAACATCACAGATATTATTAGTCTCTGGCCCCTATCCTCACAAATATTATAAGGGTCTGGTCCCTACCCTCACAGATATTATTAGGGTCTGTTCCCTATCCTCACAGATATTATTAGGGTCTGGTCCCTATCCTCACAAATATTATTAGGGTCTGGTCCCTATCCTCACAGAAATTATTAGGGTCTGGTCCCTTTGTTTCGTACAACTGTAACACACCTGTCTTCACATACCTTCCTTAATAATACATGCAATATCCGAAGATCCTTCACGTACTATCACATAACATACATATCATACATACATCATGCATATCAATCATATCAATCTTATCTTTAATTACCACCTGACAGCACATGCAATATCCGAAGATCGTTCACGCACCATCAAGAAATCATCATACATAAATCATACCAAGCATACACTTACCATTTAAGGTAAGTGTATTAACTATCACATCGAGTAGGAACACAGCCCCGAAAACATAACAAGGAAGTGGGGCTAGAAAGTCACCTGAACGCGATTACGTTCACCGTTTATAGTTAATCCTTTCTTGAGCCGTGCACGACTAACTGTAATATCATTCTACATATTAAATACGGCTCTAGCTCTTCTTATTATTTACTCAATTAATCTTACGTATCTAAGCCGGTTTTACTTAATTGGATTACTACCGGTTAGTTAATCGTTACTCGTTAACCTTTAAAGGTATCTTTCATAAAATACCAAAGTCCAAGGACTATTATGTAATTATCTCATTCTTTTCTAAGTCTAGGGACTGTTCTGTCATTTTGTTAACTTCTAGTTCGTTACTTGGTTCTTAACGAATTGAGTTCATAACGAATGACCCCTTCGTTACTTTATGACGAATTGGACACTATAACGAACTGGTCCTTCTGTGACGAATTGAAACTTTCAGTTTGTTATCTCCCTTTAACGAATAGTCATAATGAATTGGGGCTAATTCGTTATCTTTTCCATAACGAACTTGGACACGAACTAAGGCTAGTTCGTTAAGCTTCCATTAACGAAAAACCCCTAGTTCGTTAACTCCCTGTTAACGAATTAGGGTTAGGTCAGAGAATGTCAGAAACATTCTCTGACATATCCTCCTCGTACCCGCCGCCTTTCCGGCGCCGTTGTCGCTGGAAAACCGCCGCTTCACCGGAAAAACGAGATCTGACTCGTTTTTCACCGTTTTTCGTCCCGTTCGATCCAGATCTGAGTTAGGGTGACCCCTAAGCTCATCTTAGGTTTGGTTTATACCCGATTCCACCGGCATCTCGTGACTTTAACGGTTTAACGGTGTCGGCTCGTCGTTTTGTGACTAAATCTAACGGGCTTGAGATCATACAACATCATACTATCATTACCTTCGATCAGGATCGGTTTTCTATCTTTATTCAGCTAGAGAAAAGAGAGAAATTAGAGAGAGAGATCTTAAGTGTGTGTTTTGGTGGTGCATGGAATATGTGTAAATGAATGAATTAAATGGGTAATTAAGGTTTATATAATTATGGATCATGGGCTTAAGCCCATGGTCTTTCCTTCTTTCCTTCATAACCCAAGTCCATAGCCCATATCCATTTAAACCAACACTAGCCTGACTCATAATAACTCATAGTTCTATTTTATTAACCGAAACGAGAAAACGGGATGTTACATTTAGCTTAATTGCTAGTAGCATAGGGCAACTATTATCCGAGTATATTTGGTTGTTACCATATACAAAGGTGTCTCAAACTACTTACTATTTGCATATCTAAATTGTTGCTATTATTTATTGTTCCATATACAAGTTTGGGGATTTCATTCTATATTTATTATACTCAAAATCTATGAAAATTTCTCACCAACATTCGTGTTGACAAAGTTTATTATATGCAATGTTACAGGTTTGATAATTGCTTGAACGAAGATATCTTGTTTTGAGACCACTAAGTAATTAGTCGAAGAAACAATATATATTTGTTTACTTGTATTCAATTTGTTTTGTACGAACAAGATGTGTTTTTTATTGATTTATGAAATTAATGAGTTGATTAAATATTGTCACTTAATAGTGTTTTAGTGTTCTTGAGCAATCCCTTGCACCCCGGCATGTTCCGCCGCCTTTGGTCGGGGTGTGACATATTGGTATCAAAGCCATGACTATAGGATAGGGGTTAGACGTAACGACCTAGTATAGTTTATGCTTTAGGGTCCTTATACATGTTGTCTATACGTGTTTACCCTACTCGATTGTTCATTACACTTATTTATTTATATACTTATTTATTTCATTAATTCGTAAAATATACACATACACACACTCTCATAATAATCTAAGGTATCCTTACCTTACCGCAAAAACATTAGTTTTTATCGTGTTTTATTGATCATGAGCTTAACTTGGATCCCGTTGTCTCTAATCTCCTTAAAGATTGTCTCATATGAGACGACCACTTTAAGTCTTAGAATGCAAGCGTTCCGGTTGCTTCCTTATATTTTGATGTTAAGACTTAAAAGCCACGGTGGTATGTGGACTAGTGTTTTAACACCTCGTTGTATCTCAAATTTTATTGGTTGTTATTATCGTGATTTGTGTCGCAAACATGAAAGACACGATGATACGTGCACATGTTCGACTCCACATTTTATCCCATTTTTATTTAAGTTTTATAGTCGGGACGTCAAGTCATGGTGATTCATGCACGACTTCTCCGCCCTTTAAATCTTAAGACAATTTTGCAAATTTACAAATTTCAAGGATTTAAACAATTTTTCCTTTTATTTTGTCATATTAATTCCCGTCACCTATTCTCACTTATAAATTTTATTTTTCATTGTGAATAATTCTTTTATATCTTGATTTCACATGGTAAAGTTTCTACACAAATTTTCTCGATTTGATTTCACACCACGAATTTTATTACAAAAAATTCTTTTATTGTGATATCTTCAATGTAAGTTAAAAATATTTTGAACTAATCATAATGATTTTTTTATATGCCATCTTAGTTCATTAAGACTTTTTATAAACAAATTTCTTATGACAGTTTTGCCATGATTTTTCAAGATATTCGCAAATTTATAGCTTGTAATTGTCTTGAAATCCTCATGCAAAACCTCATAGAAATTCTATTTTTTTGAAGACAAAAATCATCTATTTTGATTTTTCGATTCAAAATGCCGGATCATTTTAACTTACCATGAAATTTTCGTTACACGATATTAAATAACGAACATGGTAAAAAAAATTCATTACGCAAATTTTTATTCACAAAACAACTTTCATCATTCATATTGATACCTCATAAAAAATTTCGACATTCAATTCACTTATTTTAATTTTCTCATAAGCAAAAATTTATTTTTATCCTTATAAAAAATTTATTTTGCTTTCTCATGACAATAGAATTTTGTTTTTACAATAAACTTCAAAATACAAACCTTATTATCTTAGTTTCCCATGATGTTTTCCACTACTTAATTTTAGGCATTTCAAGTATGACTTACGTTACACGGGTTGGTTTATTTCAAATTCTCTCGTAAATTATTTTACAACTTAAGCTGACCCGACGTATCGTAACAACCCTCGTTTTAGTGGAAACTTTTTAGCAAAGAAATTGTTGTGATTCACAAACTTGAATCTCAATATTTTTATAAAAACTTTACGTTTCAAACATTTGTAGGAACCTCCTAAATAACTTTTCTAACTATTATATCAACCTTTTCACAAACGTGAATTTGCTAAAACGCGAAAAATCCGTGGTGGTTCACGAAAGTTCTGTTTTTGTGCTAAATTTTAACTTTTGATTTTATTATTAAAAGTTTCATGAATGTTTTGATTTTATTATAAATTATGATATTTTCAATTCAACACTTATTATTAGTCAAAATTTCTCTAAACACAACCACAAGTTTCCAAACACTCGTATTACATCTCAAACTACCACCTTCAATCAAACAATCCTTCCACTTCAAAAGTTTTTCCACAAAATCAAATCTTTCCTCAAGATGAACGAAACCTAACATACAAAAGTTATACCCTCACCAACTCAAACCCCATGCAAATCCAAGATGTACGAAATCAACCCAACAAAAATCCCTAAATACGAACACTTTTATGCCATGGAAACCTATCAAACTCACTATCCTAATACTTTGAAGACACCGACAAACACATCCACAAATGCCTTGAACATATACAAACCAAAGTTTACCCAACTATGACTCAATCCTTCGGCCCATACTATGTCAAATCACCAACCATGTCGCCACACCATTTCCATCCAACCATAGAGTTGATATCAAAATAGTAACCCAAACATTCCTTGCAAAATACATGTATAAACCAAATCTCAACCCAAACTAGTCAAGGTCGACTTATCCAACCCATCAACTTAACCCGAACTCAAATAAACAAACCTCATCCAAATAGCCCACTCACTACTCACCCAAGTAATCTAAGCCTAACTCACTCAAACGACCTAAACTCAACAAACCTCATCAATCCAACTCAAGAAGACCCAACTACGCAAGACACCCGAAACACACTCACCCTTCACCAAATTTCCAAACCATTAACCATTCGAAGCCTAAAACCTCTCCATACACACGCAAGCTTCATTTTCCCCTTAAATTATACACACACACACACACACACAACTAGTGTATTTATAACGATCTCACGTGCTTAAATATTCATTTTTTTTAAATTATAAACTCTTTCTAGTATAACGATTTACGTATTATGCTCATATTTTATAGATCATCTTTGCAGAATATAATATTTTCATGACAACTAAATTCTATTATGAGCATTTGTTTTCAAAGATTATTAAACAATTATATATGTGTTTTCAAGATTACAAATATTGTCATCTGAGGTGATAATCCCATAATAACTTTATAAATACGAGGTTTCATTTTGAATGTTGAATCCGAGATTTATTCAATAACAAATTACAACATTCATTATTTTGCATAAACTCAATGATTATGGCTTTACAAATTCTTTTTGGACACGTTCATAAATATTTCGTACACTAGATATTGTAACATGAATTTTGTTCGATAACGATTTATGCGAATTTTTACTTCTTATTATCACAAGCATCATTTCTTTCATGATTTATTATCATCACAACAGCTGTACGTATGCAAAATTCCTTTAACAGTTTAACTTACAAGATTTTCATTTGATAGCAATTTAGATGTTTTCACTAACTACGCGTTACCGCGATGCTTTGTTATTATATAAATTTTCTTGGAAACGATAGAACGGCTTTACTTGAGACTTCATTTTTGGTTTTATTTATAATTTCAAAAGAGTATATGATACGCGATTTAAATATTTCGGCATTACTCCGAGTCTCATTGTTATTACGATTTTCTTTTGATGAGATGTTTCGATTGTTATTTTATGCACATGAGATTTCATTTTATGTTTTGATTATTCATGACCGAATTCAAGTTATTCAATAACAATTTGTGTACTACTTTCAAAACCTCATTTTAGCTAAAACTTTCATTTACATTTTAAACGATATTTTAATGACTATGCAGTTCATGTTTGAGTATTATGCTTTTCAAGCAAAACACAATTCTATGCATTTTTCCATATCATTTTATTTACTCAATCAACGGCCTATGTGTGGCTGTCGACAAGTTTTGGCGCTATTGAAAACCGTTACTATAATCATGATTTTGTAAATGGTTTCACAAAAGAAGTCGTGTTCACATTTTATTGCATTTCTTCAATGATTTTGCCAAGCTACCCAAAATTTTTATTGTGATTTTGAGTTTGATACATGCTTACGTCACCCCATAGAACTCACCTCATTCGTATGTTATCACATTTCACGCAATCATACTCACAAATGTTTATTTTAACCTTAAGTTTGTATTCATCAAATTCTCATTTTCACATGTTTTGTTTTATCATGCCTCATTTAGTCCCTCATGTTAGACCTCCATATTCCTTTTGATAACTTCTGACTTTGATTCACATCTTACTATTGCTTACACGATCATCTATAGTTATTTAATTGAATAATTAAGATTTGCAAAATTCTCCTTAAAAAAACCGTCTTTTGAAGCCATGGCAAGTGCAGTTGTGTGTAATATGGGTGTACACTTAATTATCGAAAACCTCGTATAGAAGCCATGGCAAGTGCAGTTGTGTGTAATAACTCATAACCAAGCATGATTTCCAACAACGATATGAATGCAATATAATAAGGACATGGTGGATACGCCGCTGGTACATCCTATATATAAGTGTCCTTATTATGTTCACATTTATGACGTTTATCGGGTCATTTAAGGATTGATGTTATTCTTTTTACTTATAAATTTCTAGTACATTTTCCTCTTTTCAAACGACACCGATGGCAATTTTCTTCTTTTTCGTGAGCTTATTTTAATTTCCAAAAAAATTGGGGATACTGTGACATTCGTCAATTTCAGGTCATCTTGTATTTGCTTTTATTAAGAAAACCGACCCGTTTTGTATCCCGAAACTTTCAATAATTTAAAAATAATGAATTTTATGTTACATATTTGTTTTATGGTTGTCGGATCTCAAAATCATCTTTTACAACCCTTAAAATGCCCCTAAACCGCTCAAAACGAACTTCAGGGACTAAAGCTACCAAAGTTAAAAATCAGATTTTCCCCTCCGCGACCTTAGCGCCGCGCTAAGGTCAAGGGCAGAGACCTTAGCGCGGCGCTAAGGAGCCAAGCAGCCAGATTAGTTTTTTTGTTGATATTATCACTTGTTGACCCTTTAAACCAATAAGAAATCTTGGAAATCTCTAAAGCAACTCAATGGATAACTCTAACACCTTATCCTTCATAAAACAAAGCCACACCACTCATTCAACCTGCTCATACACTCCAAACACTCTCAACATAGTCCTAAGATTCAACCTTCAAGTTCTTTTTTGTTTGACTTCTAAAGTCAAACAATAATCATTCTTTGTTTTAACTAACTCCATATAATTAAAGATTGTTATTACAACGTATATATAATATACACTCCTTGTTTCCTTCGGCCTTCACTCCTACGGTCATGGTCGGTTGAGGTGAAATGCTTATAAGGCAAGGCTACATGGAGGTTTATTGCAATCCTTGTTAAATGCTTTAATTTTGTTTAAGCTTGTTAATATTGTTTAGTTCTTAATTATTTTAGTTTCCAAATCATTTTAATAGTTCAATGGTATTTGGGTATGTGGTTACCATCTTCAGTTTCATCCCGAGTCAAGAACCGAACCAAAACCGAACTTTTGTTTAAATACTTTATTTTTAACATGTTGTATGTAAGTGACGTGAGGTCCAAGACTCACTCATAAATAAATCGATTACAACTAATTAGATAGCGGTAAGCGGGTATCGAACACAGGGAGTTGTGGAAAATGTGCTATTAAGTAGCAAAGTAATTTATCTATATTAATCTAAGTGCAAAAAGTAAATTCAATGATTTGGTTGATTTTTATTAATGAAAATACTGAAACAAATAAAAAAGTTTTAAAACAACATGAGAAACAATGTTCTCCCCGATTTTAGGTTTTTAATATTAATAATGTTAACGTTTACTTTTGGGATGAACTACATAGACATAGCTCGTGAGAATGTGTTTGAAAGTGATAAAATAGGACTAAGTACTTGGATTATAAAAATGCAAGGTTGTCAATTGATAATCAGTTTAAAATAGTTAACCCTAATTCTCTTCTAATAAATCTCGATTGCCTATGGCACCAAGAACGGATAGTCAAGAACAGGAATTTGTACTATACTAACAATTACAAAACAAACACAAATCACCAGAGCAATACAATCATATGATCAAATTACTATCCCACAAATAACATAAATGATTCACAAATAGTCAATTAAAACTTTACAATTCGGGAGAGAACGTAAAGAGAACTAACCACACATAGTTTGATTCATCATCACCTCAATTAAGTTGTGCATACGGATCACAAACACCAAGCTAATGATTAAAATCCCAAAATATTGTTCTTGGACTCCACAATTCGTTTCTAAGGTATTCTAGAATGGAAGATAGATGAAAAGACAGCCAAAAACGATAAAAAATAACTTGAAATCGGCAGTTACGACTCGGACCGTGGCCCACGGTTCACACCGTGGGTCACGGTGATGTTATTGAAAAGTTGAACCATGGCCCACAGTTCCCACCGTGGTCCACGGTGGCCTCCATGGTTACCGTACCCGCCATGGTACGATGGCTTTTTTTCAAATTGGTAATTTGGACCATGGCTCACGGTCTGGATCGTGGGCCACGGTGGACTTCAGCCACAAACTCTATATTTCACTTGTTTTGACTTCTCTTGAGTCTCAGGTTCCTTCAGTTTCTTCATTATACACCATACTGACTCCAGAACCTCCTTTAGCCTGCAATTAACCACAAAACAGTAGTTATCTAATTCCACAAGATAAACCGATTAAATGTATGATTATTAAACATCTTAAATCAAATAAGGGGTTTCCAATGGATCACCCGTCACATTCCCACACTTAACCGTTGCTTTCCCCCAAGCAACACCTCAACACACACATGTTTTTTTAATTTTCAACTTATAACCACCAATCACACCAACAATTCTGGTTCAGTTAATGTCCCAAATCATACCCTATTCCCTCATTTCTATCGGTTGCGCTAGTATACTTGATGTTCTATTTAAACCATAGAGTTCTAACCAAACCTAACATGCTTTCGGTTTTTACCCATATATAACATACATTTACACATTAACCCTCTTCTTGATGATCATACATAGATGTTCACAAATAATCAATTCTCCTCGCATATTCTTGTACAATCATCAAATCTCCACCTATGTAAATGTTTTGACATATATGTAAATCAAGAGGTCTTAAAATGGGTTATAACGGGGCCAGGTGTAAGGGTATGGATGGTAATACTTAAAGTAGCTCAAACGATCTGATCCGACTTATTACAATGCAAATAAGTAAATAATGAAATAACCAACTATATACATCACTAACTTACTTTTTTTTTCACTATATAATACTTGAACATTGCATACTTGAACATTGAATCCCTAACACAAATTTATTTATTTATTTTTAATTTTTTAAATGAAAGCATAATAAACATAATGATTAATATATCCTATTGATAATTACTAAAACAATTCAAAGAAACCTATTAAGTCGGGTTGTCTTGCAATATAACATCGGGGTTGATTGAATGAAAGAATAGGCCCAACAAAGTTTTCTAAAGTAACCAACCCCCCGTCCCTCTCATTATCCACGCTCATATATGTAATGTATGAAGCCCATCCCCCAAAACCCACACTCTCACTTATCCAGACGAGGCTCAACCTAATTGCCTCTATCACTTTTGCACTCATGCCAAGCTAATATCTCGAAATGCACTAATTGTACAAGTTCTATCGGAGAATATCAACCTTCTCACCAATCATTACTTTCTCAATTATCAAATGTAAACGAACATGTTATGCAAGTTATTGTACCGAAAGCATGCTAACCATGATTAGAAAACTACATAATCTCCTTTTGAAAACAACTAGGCACATGTTATTTAGGGAATTGTGACCATGAAAAGGGACCAAAACCTTACCCTGCCATCTTACCACTTTCCGGTTTCTTTAAAAATTTGTAAAATTTTTTTGATTTTCTATTTTTTTTATATATCAAACAAAAATTTTCAAAACAGAGGAAATTTTCCTCATCCCCACACTTGGGATACATTGTCCAAAATGTACGGTGTTAAGAATTTGAAAACAAACTACATCTTAAAAACAACCTTCTTTTCAACACAACCCACAATACTTAATCATAATTATTTCTTCCTCCACCCATCCTCCCAAAAATAAATAAAAACACAAATGATAACAACTATACAGAAATATACAGAACGGTGTTCACCTGGTAAGCCGAGACTCGATCAGAAGTAAGGCGGTTGGGCCGGTCCGAAGATGGACGTCATGAAGTCCGAAAATTGCCTAAAGTTAAACGCCCCATCGTCGCCGCTACTACATTCTCCTTGTGGTGGTGGTGGTGCCATTGATTGCATAGGATTGACCCACATTGAGTGATGAATAGGTGGTTCGGCATAGCGTATAGAACCGTCATATAGTGGTAAAGTCGTGTGATACACAACTGGTGGATCCGGTATAATTGGTTCCCCCGTATGCCATTGTTCATGCATCCGCCGATTTCTATCATCCAAATATCGCATGTTTATCCCGTGCTCCCGCCCATAAGCTTGGGCCCGGTTCCACATCTCCATTCTCTTGTGTCTCTCTATTTTGGCCCGCTCATCATAGGCCCCCCATGAAGGTCTGATGGTCAAATAATGCACGCGACTCATCTGACCAATTTTCATACGTTGAAGGCCTATTCCTCTCTACCACCTCATTCATTGACCCCCACATGGGCCCAATTATTACTATACGAGTCATAACCAGCCGAATAATCCCAACCCCCTTGTTGGGAACCGCTACCGCCACCCACATCCATGAAATCTGGCTCACCCATTTCCTCTTCCTCTTGCTCATCCACCTCTGCCTCCGCATATTCTCTTATTACTCTCCATCTCACGTTATCAATTACAAGCTCGTGATGGCTGTCAGTTCGTGTGTATACCCACCCCGGTAAATCCATCAACTTGAACTCTTTGAAAACTTTGGTCATTCCCACCGAACCCTCATTGTTCACACCATGATGTCTTAAGAATGTCGTGATCAGTAGGCAATGCGATATTAACTTCCGCTTGTTGCTTTCCCGACTGATCCAAATGTTGTGCATTACTAAATAGCGGAAAGAAATGAGGGGTTTTCCGCACTTTAACGCGTACAACACGGGAATATCACTGTTTCTCACAATCGAAATATCCCCCTGACGGGGCACGACATTGTATATCTTGATTTTGCATATCTTCAATCTCCACATCACCAAACCTCCCTACTCTTGTGATGACATACAGACCCATCCACTTGGTTTTAGCTTCCCGGGAAACAATTTAGTCTTGAATTGTACAACCATACTCTTTGCCCAACTTCAAATGTTCTCTTCCTTATCTTAGCATCATGCACCCTTTTTAACTTTTCTTTATACACCGAGGCACATTCATACGCTTTATCCCGTATTTCCTCTAGTTCACTCAACTTCAACTTCAACTTCCTCAATTCCGGCCTCATGGTAATCCATATTAACACACTTAAGTACCCATAATGTCCGGTGAACCAACTCCATTGGTAAATGGCACCCCTTTCTATACACCAACCGATAATGAGTAGTACCAATCGGTGTCTTGTAGGCGGTTTGATATACCCATAACGCATCATCCAACTTAACCAACCAATCTTTCCTATCCACCCGAACCGTTTTCATCAAAATTTCCTTAATTTGGCTATTGGAAACTTCATCTTGACCACTTGTTTGAGGATGGTAAGTTGTTGCAATTCGATGATTAACACCATAACGTTTTAACAACTTACCAAACGTGAAGTTCTTGAAGTGCGATCCACCATCACTTATAATTACTCTTGGGATACCAAATCTCGAAACCATGTTAGCTTGGACAAACTTACAAACCATAGAGTGATCATTAATTCTTGTTGCAACCGCTTCAACCCATTTCGACACATAATCAATGCAACAAGAATGTACAAGTACCCGCACGAGTTCGAAAACGGGCCCATAAAGTCTATGCCCCCAAACATCAAAAATGTCAACCAACAAAATGGGTTGTAAAGGCATTTCATTCCTTTTTGATATACCCCCCATTCGTTGACAATTCAAACATTGTCGGGCATATTCATTAGCATCTTTGAAAAGTGTTGGCCAATAGAACCCGCGTGTTAATACTTTATACCCCGTTTTTGATCCACTAAAATGGCCCTACATGCTGATGAGTGAGCATGGGTTAAAACCTCATGCACTTCATTTTCGGGTACACATCTTCTAAGAACTTCATCCGCTCCAACCTTGAAAAGGTCCGGTTCATCCATATCTATTGCTTGACTTGGGACACGAACAGTTGCCTTCGTTTCTTTGACCAATGTTCCGGAATCGCACCGGTGGCTAAATAATTAACATAATGGGCATACCACGGTGCGTTTGAGACGACGAGCAACTGATCATCCATAAACTTTTCATCTATCTCCATCGGGTCATCAACACCTTCAACTGGAATCCGAGACAAGTGATCCGCACTACATTGTAACGATTCCGGCAAATCCAGGTATACCATAGCCGGAATATACTATTTACGTGTCATTTAAATATTGATTATATGTGTTATAGTACATATATACGAGTATATATGATTCATAGTACGAATCATACTCGATTATATAGTGAATCGTATTGGAATTACAATTAACTAATGAACGATTATTGAAACCCGAATGAATCGGGAATTACATTATAGACGAAGTATATAATGTTTAGTGATGTTTACGAGGTATGAATGCTTCGGGATAGGTGAATTATAGCACAGAAAAAGGATTTCGATTTAATGGTACGTCGGTACGCTAAACGAAACCTTTAACACCAAATCAAGCAAGAGACGATCAATCAAGCCGAAAAAGATGCGTGATTATTAATAATATGATGTTTTAATGTCATGATTTAAGTTTTTAAAGTTTTTAAGTCGGTTTTATGTAAATTTTATTTTGACCCGAAAAACGACCATTCTATGCTCGTTTTAAGCCGAATTACGAGTTTAAACGAGAAACGAACCGAGCCAGATTATCCACAACATTATCCGGATTGCGTAATCCGAATATGTGGCTTAGAATGAATGTGTGGGACCCACCCCACCCATTACTTTGGACCGATCGGCCCTAGGGGGTATCATTTACCTCACTTTTTCTTTTTTATCCATCAAACAAACAAGAATTCTCTCAAATCCTTCAAGTGTTCATCCAAATTCTTGAGTTTTTAACCAAGATCTTCAAGATCCAGGCACGTAGCTGTTCCTTATATTACTCACCGACTCACAAAAAGGTGAGTTTTCACGAGCCCCTTTTAATGAATTGTTTTAATTATATTTTCCCGGGGCGGAAAACATGTCTTATTTAAAGTATTTAAGTACATACCGATCGTATGGAAATACTTGTACATTTATATATATATGGTCTGATGCACAGAATATATAAAATGTTTATCATGTGTTATTGTTCTGGGGTAACATAGTTCCCAGGGGTTATTATTGTTCTGGGGTAACATAGTTCCCAGGGGTTATTATTGTTCTGGGGTAACATAGTTCCCAGGGGTTATTATTGTTCTGGGGTAACATAGTTCCCAGGGGTATATTATTGTTCTGGGGTAACATAGTTCCCAGGGGTTATTATTGTTCTGGGGTAACATAGTTCCCAGGGGTTATTATTGTTCTGGGGTAACATAGTTCCCAGGGGTTATTATTGTTCTGGGGTAACATAGTTCCCAGAAAGTTAATGGAAATGTTCTGGGGTAACATAGTTCCCAGCATGATTATATTGTTAATAAATGATTATTAAAATGATTTGTCAGTGTTTATTTAAATTAGTGAAACTCACCAACTATTCGTAGTTGACCCGTTTTCTTTACATGTTTTCTAGGTATGCCCAAGTTGGAATGATTGATATGTGCTTAACTATCTGTGCTACCTGTTGGAAGCTTGCTGCTCTATGTTTTGTAATGAATTTATTAATGTCTTATTGGTAATATATGTGTGTAACACCTAGACAGTAACGCAACTCGCAACAATGTAATATGTTATAAATTAATGTAGTGGTATTTTCTTTATAAGCAATGCTGTTGATATCAGATGTGTCTGTTGCATCCCGTGTACGTTTCCGCTGCGGTTACGGGGTGTTACAGAACTTGGTATCAGAGCCATTGGTTATAAAGAATTAGGATGTCTGAAAAAGATACCTAAAATATAACCAGTAGCTCAAGTATTATAGGATCTGAATATCAACTAATAATATATAGTGACGAGATCGGGATGAACTTGGATGGACAAGTGGGTTATTATGGTCCGGAACATAATAACAGACTTGTCTGCACGAGGGAATTCAGGGGAAGTCACGGGGGACTTAAATAGGTAAAATTGGCAACATATGTGTAAATATATGATAATATTATTATGTGGTAAAGTTGTATAAATAAGTATGTGTTAATTTAATTATGAATTACACTACGAAAAGGACTATATGTTTGTTAACTTGTGTGCAGGTATAATGGCAAGAACACCCAGTGTGTCGACGGAAGAGGACCCGGAAGAGGCTAGTTCCGGGGCCTCTGGAAGCCCAAGTGTAGCACCCAGCTCCGAGCCTTCGGAGGCTAGTCATAGTACTTCTAGACAGACCACCCCAGCTAGGAGTGCTAGTGTACCCTCCCCTGCTAGGGTTACCAGGTCTCCTACCCCGCCCGCACCACAGACCACCCCGATTCCCCCCAGACACGGTCCCCGCCTCACGGCGCGGATCAGTGCCCCGTATGTTCCGCCCACTGTTACCCCACCCAGATCCACATACCACCGGGGCGAGTCTTCCCGCCCCCAACCCGAGCCTGCAACCCTACCTGTGTGGGGTCTGCCAAGGCAGGAGCGGGACTTGGCGGCTTGGCTACGTGTTCTCACCGAGCAGGTGAACGAGCACTCTGCCGCCCTGGTCGTGGGGGTACAGAGGCGGGCGTACCTCGGGGACAGCATACTGGACCACCAGTATGCTATTAACCAGTTAAAAAGGGAGTGCTCATACTCCCACTGGTTGATCGACCAGATGGAAACCCGAATGCGGGTTATGATGGCGGTGTTGGTGGTGCTGGTGGCGGTGTTGGTGGGATTGGTTTACCACCATGTGTAGATGTGTTGGATGGTAGAATCTTGAACCGCTTTTTGATACTCCGTGTAAGTAGTTAGTGGTGATACTAACACGGAGTGAATCTTGTTTAGTTATAGTACAACCACTGGCCCATAGGGGGTCTCTTGTAGGGCATATCATTATCGATACTTTTGGGTATCATTCAAGCACTGACCCATTGCGGGTTATGTCGAGGATGATACCAACATAGGCCCTTTGTATTAAAACTTAGTTATGTAATGATGACTGGGAAGTATGTAAATGGATGTTTGTGTAATATGTACTAATGTTTATTAATGTATGGAATGTGTTTTGTGTTTCATAATTTGGAATGGTATTAATTATATGTGTTTCCTTGATGTTGTGTAGAATGGCACCGAAACGATCAACGAAAATATCGGAAGTAGATGTGAGCCGTTTGATTGCTCAACAGTTGGAGGCGGCGATACCGGATATAGTATCGCGCATCGCCGCCAGTATTAATAACTCGACCAATCCAACCCCTCCGAGCAATCAAACGCCCATAAATAATGACGGGGAACAAAATGCTAATCCTCCAAGGAATGACAACACTATGCCGAGTAATGACGCACCGCCTACGGTGGTCGCTACCGACAGTAATGGCCCTATCCCTACTGTAGAGACCAACCGCACTGGACCATCCAGGGGTTGTTCAATCAAGGATTTTATGTTATGCAAGCCTTTAGAATTTAACGGGTCGGAAGGACCGAATGGGTTAGTGAAATGGTTAGAGAAAATAGAATCAGTGGTAAATATCAGCAACTGTCCCGAGGATTGTGTCGTTAAGTACGCCACCTGTACGTTCACAGACCATGCCTTGACATGGTGGAACACCATAGTACAGACTCGAGGTCAGGCGGCGACAAACCGCATGACCTGGGCAGAGCTTAAGGATCTTGTTTTGAAACATTTCTGCCCAAAGAATGAATTGCAGAAACTGGAACATGAGTTGTGGAACCTAGAGATGCATGGGGCGGACCACTTGGGATATACCAACCGGTTTAATGAACTGTCACGATTAGTGCCGTGGTTGGTCACCCCAGAGTCAAAGAGGGTGGAACGTTATATTTGGGGACTTACTCCAGTAGTGAGGAGTATAGTTAACGCGGGAGGGCACCAGAC
Organism: Bidens hawaiensis; assembly: GCF_021521415.1. Classification (NCBI taxonomy): domain Eukaryota; kingdom Viridiplantae; phylum Streptophyta; class Magnoliopsida; order Asterales; family Asteraceae; genus Bidens; species Bidens hawaiensis. The sequence goes on along the minus strand of NW_027497054.1, from coordinate 61,901 downwards.
GTATGAGGGTGCAGTGACACAGGCTGGTATTGTCACGTATGATTTCTTAAGGAGCGGATCGATAAAGGCGACGGGAGAGTCGGCCGGGGGAAAGCGAGGTACGTATGACAATAGGATCCGAGAGAAACAGCAAGGTAAACGAGCTAGGCCCGCTGCCCAGAGCTATGCCATGACTAGTTCGGGCGGAAGGCAAGAACCGCAGAGGGGAACGTTTCCTAAATGTGGGAAATGTGGTTACCACCATAGTGGCGTGTGCAAGGAGGTGGTGTGCCACCGGTGTGGCAGGGTTGGACACTACGCACCAAATTGTAAGACAAATCTGAACAACCTGAACCGTCAACCGCAACCTATTCGGGCGCAACCATTTAGAACTCAACCAGCCCGACAGCAGAACCCGCAAGGAAACCAGATGGTGACCACTAGCCGTGCTTGCTACGAATGCGGCAGCACGGATCACTTCAAAAGGAACTGCCCGAAACTGAATCAGGGAGGAAACGGGAGACAACTCGCGGGTCAGCCATCGGCGTCCAATCCGGCGCGAGGCCGGGCATTTGTGATGGGAGCGAACGAGGCGCGCCAGGACCCCAGCGTAGTGACAGGTACCTTCCTCGTCTCTGATCATTACGCTTCTGTATTATTTGATACAGGCGCGATAGAAGTTTTGTCTCCGTTAGGTTCCTTTCGATAGCAAACCTTCCTATTGGTGAAACCATAGAACCCTACACCGTAGAGGTCGCTAACGGTAAAACCATGATAGTTAATCGGGTTGTTCGGAATTGCCCTTTTATTCTGAGCAAACAATCCTTCCTGGTTGACTTGTTACCGGTAGAATTGGGTAGTTTTGACGTGATAGTGGGGATGGATTGGTTGGCTCGTAATAGGGTAGAAATAAACTGTGAAAAGAAAACCGTCAAGATCCGGGTGTCGGATGACGAGGAGGTATTAGTGCAGGGAGAAAAATCCGGCACCATGATACCATTTATATCCCACCTCAAGGTGTTGAAATATATACGTCAGGGATGTGTGGCGTATCTAGCGAGCCTGACGGCCGCTGATTCTGAGGAAAAACGGGTGGACGATATTCCCGTGGTACGCGAATTTCCACAAGTTTTTCCAGAGGAACTTCCTGGATTACCGCCAACCCGACAGGTCGAATTCAGAATCGATCTGTTACCTCAAGCCGGCCCTGTTGCTAAGGCCCCTTACAGACTTGCACCGTCCGAGATGCAAGAACTATCCAACCAGTTGCAGGAATTGTTGGATAAGGGATTTATACGTCCCAGTTATTCCCCGTGGGGTGCACCTGTACTATTTGTGAAAAAGAAGGACGGAAGCCTTCGAATGTGCATTGACTACAGGGAATTGAACAAATTAACCATCAAAAATAGATATCCTCTTCCCCGAATCGATGATTTGTTCGACCAACTACAAGGTGCGAGCTATTTCTCAAAAATTGATCTTAGATCGGGATACCACCAAGTTAGAATTCAAGAGGAGGATATCCCAAAAACCGCGTTTCGGACTCGCTACGGCCACTACGAATTTTTAGTTATGCCTTTTGGGCTAACAAATGCGCCAGCGGTGTTCATGGATCTCATGAACCGAGTCTGTAAACCCTATCTCGACAAGTTCGTCATTGTATTTATTGACGATATTTTGATATACTCGAAGAGTAAAGAGGAGCACGAGCAACACTTAAAGTTAGTTTTAGAGCTCCTGGATCAGGAGAAGTTATTTGCAAAATTCTCCAAGTGTAACTTCTGGTTACAAGAGGTGCAATTCCTCGGTCATGTTATAAACCACCAAGGAATACACGTTGATCCGAGTAAGGTTGAAGCTATTAAGAATTGGCAAGCGCCTAAATCTCCAAAGGAAATCCGCCAATTCTTAGGCTTAGCTGGGTACTATCGTCGATTTATTGAGAATTTTTCCAGCATTGCCCAACCTTTAACCCTGCTGACCCAAAAGGATCGAAGGTATGATTGGGGTGAAGAGCAGGAAGCGGCGTTTCAAACGCTAAAGCAAAGATTGTGCCAAGCGCCAATCTTAAGTCTCCCCGACGGAGACGATGGATTTGTTGTATATTGTGACGCATCCCGTAAAGGGTTAGGATGCGTGTTAATGCAAAATAAAAAGGTCATAGCCTATGCGTCTCGACAGTTAAAAGTTCATGAGAAAAACTACACTACCCATGACTTGGAACTGGGAGCAGTCATCTTTGCACTTAAAATTTGGAGACACTATCTCTACGGTACAAAGTGCACCATATTCACTGATCATAAAAGTTTGCAACACATATTCGATCAGAAAGAACTGAATATGAGGCAACGAAGATGGGTCGAGTTGCTGAGTGACTATGACTGTGACATACGATATCACCCCGGCAAGGCTAACGTTGTAGCCGATGCCTTGAGTAGAAAGGATCAAGTCAAGCCACTACGTGTGCGAGCCTTGGGGATGATAGTCCAGTCGAACCTTTCAGATTTGATTCGAGTCGCTCAACGCGAGGCGTTGAAAGAGGGCCAATTGGATAAAGAAGGACTTTACGGGAATGAGAAGAATTTCGAACAGCGTGTGGACGAAATTCTTTATTTCAAAAATCGGATTTGGATCCCGACCCTCCATGACCTTCGTGATTTGATCATGGATGAAGCACATAAATCGAAATATTCCATACATCCGGGATCAGATAAAATGTACAAGGATGTGAAAGAATTTTACTGGTGGCCAGGTATGAAAAAGGATATAGCCACATACGTCGGCAAGTGTACGACGTGTGCGAGAGTTAAGGCGGAACACCAGAAACCCTCGGGAATGCTACAACAGCCGGAAATTCCCGAATGGAAGTGGGAGCAGATCACAATGGATTTTGTGACACATCTCCCCAAGACACCCCGAGGTCATGATGCGATTTGGGTAATCGTGGATCGATTAACCAAATCGGCACATTTTATTCCAATTAGGAATACTTTTAACACTGAGAGACTTGCGCAAATTTATATAAATGAAATAGTGTCTCGTCATGGCATCCCCATCTCGATCATCTCCGATAGGGATAGCCATTTCACCTCCAAACTTTGGCAAGCTGTCCAAGAAGCGTTGGGAACACGTATTGACCTAAGCACAGCTTACCACCCTCAGACCGATGGTCAGTCTGAGAGGACCATTCAAACTTTGGAGGATTTGCTTCGTGCTTGCGTACTGGACTTTAAGGGAAATTGGGATCAACATCTCCCACTCGTTGAATTTTCCTATAATAACAGTTATCACAGCAGTATAAAGGCAGCACCTTATGAAGCATTGTATGGGCGGAAGTGCCGATCACCACTTTGCTGGTCTGAAGTGGGTGACCCGCAGATCATTAGATCGGATCTGGTCCAGGAGACGACCAGCAAGATTCTTGAAATTAAGAACAACCTAAAAGCCGCGCGGGATCGGCAGAAGAGTTATGCTGATACCCGTCGAAAACCGTTGTCATTTGAGAAGGGTGAAAAGGTATATTTGAAAGTATCACCCTGGAAAGGAGTGGTCAGGTTTGGAAAGGCGGGGAAGTTGGCCCCTAGATATATTGGACCATTCATTATTACTGCAAAGATCGGTCCGGTAGCTTACCGACTAGAACTGCCTGAGAAACTAAGTGCAGTTCATAACGTGTTTCATGTGTCGAATTTGAAAAGATGTCTGGCGGATGAGACATCGGTGTTACCCTTAGAGGGCGTTCAAATAAGTGATAGGCTCAACTTCGTAGAGGAGCCCATCGAAATAGTGGACGGTAAGATCAAGCAACTTAGACACAATAAGATCTCGTTGGTCAAAGTTAGATGGAATTCGCAACGAGGCCCATAATTTACTTGGGAACGAAAGGATGAATTTCGGAAGAAATACCCCCACCTATTTCCTCAAAAGGAAGTAGTTGACGCATAAAATTTCGAGGACGAAATTTTTATAACGGGGGGAGAATGTAACGATTCCGGCAAATCCAGGTATACCCTAGCCGGAATATACTATTTACGTGTCATTTAAATATTGATTATATGTGTTATAGTACATATATACGAGTATATATGATTCATAGTACGAATCATACTCGATTATATAGTGAATCGTATTGGAATTACAATTAACCAATGAACGATTATTGAAACCCGAATGAATCGGGAATTACATTATAGACGAAGTATATAATGTTTAGTGATGTTTACGAGGTATGAATGCTTCGGGATAGGTGAATTATAGCACAGAAAAAGGATTTCGATTTAATGGTACGTCGGTACGCTAAACGAAACCTTTAACACCAAATCAAGCAAGAGACGATCAATCAAGCCGAAAAAGATGCGTGATTATTAATAATATGATGTTTTAATGTCATGATTTAAGTTTTTAAAGTTTTTAAGTCGGTTTTATGTAAATTTTATTTTGACCCGAAAAACGACCATTCTATGCTCGTTTTAAGCCGAATTACGAGTTTAAACGAGAAACGAACCGAGCCAGATTATCCACAACATTATCCGGATTGCGTAATCCGAATATGTGGCTTAGAATGAATGTGTGGGACCCACCCCACCCATTACTTTGGACCGATCGGCCCTAGGGGGTATCATTTACCTCACTTTTTCTTTTTTATCCATCAAACAAACAAGAATTCTCTCAAATCCTTCAAGTGTTCATCCAAATTCTTGAGTTTTTAACCAAGATCTTCAAGATCCAGGCACGTAGCTGTTCCTTATATTACTCACCGACTCACAAAAAGGTGAGTTTTCACGAGCCCCTTTTAATGAATTGTTTTAATTATATTTTCCCGGGGCGGAAAACATGTCTTATTTAAAGTATTTAAGTACATACCGATCGTATGGAAATACTTGTACATTTATATATATATGGTCTGATGCACAGAATATATAAAATGTTTATCATGTGTTATTGTTCTGGGGTAACATAGTTCCCAGGGGTTATTATTGTTCTGGGGTAACATAGTTCCCAGGGGTTATTATTGTTCTGGGGTAACATAGTTCCCAGGGGTTATTATTGTTCTGGGGTAACATAGTTCCCAGGGGTATATTATTGTTCTGGGGTAACATAGTTCCCAGGGGTTATTATTGTTCTGGGGTAACATAGTTCCCAGGGGTTATTATTGTTCTGGGGTAACATAGTTCCCAGGGGTTATTATTGTTCTGGGGTAACATAGTTCCCAGAAAGTTAATGGAAATGTTCTGGGGTGACACAGTTCCCAGCATGATTATATTGTTAATAAATGATTATTAAAATGATTTGTCAGTGTTTATTTAAATTAGTGAAACTCACCAACTATTCGTAGTTGACCCGTTTTCTTTACATGTTTTCTAGGTATGCCCAAGTTGGAATGATTGATATGTGCTTAACTATCTGTGCTACCTGTTGGAAGCTTGCTGCTCTATGTTTTGTAATGAATTTATTAATGTCTTATTGGTAATATATGTGTGTAACACCTAGACAGTAACGCAACTCGCAACAATGTAATATGTTATAAATTAATGTAGTGGTATTTTCTTTATAAGCAATGCTGTTGATATCAGATGTGTCTGTTGCATCCCGTGTACGTTTCCGCTGCGGTTACGGGGTGTTACATACATTCTCACAACCTTTCTTGTCTCAGATTTCAAGATCAAATTCTTGCAACAATAACACTCATCGAATCAAACGCGGTTTCACGTCTTTCTTTTCCATCAAATATTCGACCGCGCTACGATCCGAATACACCATAACTTTACTTCCCAAAATATACGACCGAAATTTATCCAAGGCATACACCACCGCAAGTAACTCTTTTTTGATGTTAGTGTAATTCAATTGAGCCTCGGATAAAGTTTTGCTCTCATAGTATATCACCACCGGCTTTTTCTCCACTCTTTAACCCAATACCGCTCCAACCGTGCTATCGCTAGCATCACAAATGATTTCAAACGGATTTAACTGTCAAAAGCTTGCAAACATTCATCAGTAAACTTAAAGGGGACATCCTTCAATAAGAGATTACATAAAGGTTTTGAAATTGCACTAAAACCCTTAATGAATCTCCTACAAAATTCGGCATGTCCCAAAAATGACCTCACCACTTTGACATTTTTCGGGGGTGGTAAAGATGAAATTACTTTTATTTTAGCTTGGTCAACTTCCACCCCCCTACTTGACACCAAATGACCCAACACAATGCCCTCTTGCACCATGAAGTTACTTTTTTTCCCAACCCAACTCCAAGTTTGTCTCAACACAACGTTTTAAAACCTTTTCTAAAATTAAGACAAAACTCGAAAGTTGAGCCAAAAATGGAAAAATCGTCCATAAAAACTTCAAGTGACTCCCCGACCATGTCAGAAAGATGCTCATCATACATCTTTGAAAAGTGGCCGGAGCATTACACAGTCCAAATGGCATTCGCCTAAAGGAAAAAGTACCATATGAACAAGTGAAGGTGGTCTTGTGTTGGTCATCAGGATGAATTGAAATTTGATTGTAACCCGAATATCCATCCAAGAAACAATAATATTTTTGACCAGAAAGTTTTTCAATTATGTGCTCCCAAAACCTTTACCAACAACTTCTCTTGATCTTCCTCCAAGTTTGAAGCAATGATAACCGGAAGGGTTTCATTATCCCCTAAAAATGCATACTTCAAATGACCTGGAAGTTCCTTCAATTAACCTTTGGTGGACACTCCAAATATGGCTTTGTGCCCGAATTGATCTCCGTTGGTAAATTTTCGAATTGATGAGTCCACGGTGGTCTTCCCTCTTGCATAGCTAAAGCATCTTATTTTTGTTCTTCCATCCGCAAAGCACACACGTGTACCCGTTCAGAATCATCATAAATACAAGCCTCCACACAATCTTCATCAGATTCATGAGGAATACAATGATCCACCAAATCTTCCATAAAACACTCTTCACCAATCAAAGAATTAGCATAGTTAGTAAAAACATTAAGACGCATTTTTCGATTACCAAACGCAATGTCAACGGTACCATATCTACAATCAATGATTGCATGGGTAGTGTTAAAAAATGGTCGACCCAAGATAACATTTTGTTGTTGACTTGGGTCACCCGATGAATAATCTAACACCAAAAAATCCACAGGATAATAAAAATCCTCCAGTTTCACAATTACATCCCGCACGAATCCACGGGGGAGTTTATGAGACAAATCCGCCAATACAACTGTGGTCTCAACATGTTTTATAGGACCAAAGTCATATTGGTCATATAAACCCCCGGGGATAATGCTTACTCCGGCCCCAAGATCTAGTAACGCCCTAGACATTTGAAAATCGCAAACTTGAATATTAATTAAGGGCATTCCCGGATCTTGGAGCTTAGAAGGATGATCTCCTTTTAAAACCGCACTTATCTGCTCGGTTAAATCCACCCGCTTAGGCACCTTTTGTTGCCTCTTTGGGTGCACAATTCTTTCAAAAATTTAGCATAATCGGGTACTTGCTTAATTGCCCCAAGCAAAGGTAATTCACTTTTACCTATTTAAATACCTCCCACATTTTCTCCTTTTAAGAACCCCGTTTAACACTTATGTTTTTCTTACCAGGGTCAAGCAAAGCCGAAGGGAATGGAACCACATTTGGTTCGACTTCCTTATTTTTAACTTTTAAATTAGATCTTGACCTGAAGTTTGTAATGATTTTTCAAAAGTGACATATTTAGTGGGTTTATAAGTTTCAATTTCATCATCACTTTCATTACCCGTTATGTCCTCAACTTCCCCATCAACCACACCCGATGATAAATCATTTTTGTATTCTATACCATTTCTCAAAACACTAACATGGTTAATAGGAACATTACGAGAAGAGCTATGAGAAGGATTTACCTTTGTGTCGCTTGGAAATTGACCCTTGTTTTTCTTCAAGTCCGACACTTCGGTTGCAAGTTTACCCATTTGAGTGGTCAACAATTGAATGGCTTTGTCACTAACCTCATCCTTTTGCATGCGAATTTCATCGAGTTGATTTCTTCTTTTCATGTCTTGTTGCATCACTTTGAGCATCTCCATAACTTCATTTCCACTTGATGAACTTTGACCCGCGGAACCACTTTGACCACCACCCCCTTGACCTTGGAATCCTCCCGTCCTGAAAATTACCTTGGTTATTATATTGGTGGCGAGGAACATAATTTCCTTGATTTCCTTGAAAGTTCGAGTTGGATTGAGTAGCCGGATTTCCATAAAGAAAATTCGGATGATTTCTCAACCCGGGGTGGTAAGTATTGGAGTTCATATTTTAATTCCTACCACCTCCCCCATGAAGTGCATTCACCTCCTCCACTTGTACTTCACCCACCGTACACACCTTTGAAGCATGACCCAGCTCATACAATTTGTACAAACATCAATTACCTGATTAGTAGTTTGTACCCCTCCTTCTTCCACGGCTTGTACTTGTGTTCTTCTGACTGCCGATCTTGCTCTTCTTCCGGTTTGAGTCTTTCTCTTTGATGTAACCGCCATTTGTTCCAAATATGCCTAATCATCTTGTTCATAGTTAGCACCAAATGTGCCATTTGTGATTGATCTCAAATCCCGTTCATCTTCCATACTCAACCCCTCATGAAAAACATTCAACAACTCCTAAAGAGCAATACCGTGATGAGGACAACTTTTAATCATCATGTTAAACCTCTCGAATGCTTCATGAAACATCTCACCCGATTGTTGTTGAAAGGTTCTCAAACTCCTTCTTGCATCATTGGTCTTTTGAGCCATGTAGAATTCTTCCAAGAATCTTTGTTGCATCTCGGCCCAAGTATAGATAGATGCGGAAGGCAATGTGTAAAACCATCTCTTTGCCTTGTCTTCCAATGAAAATTGAAATAAGACCAACTTAACCTCATCTGATGTAAAACCTTGACCCCAATCGTGTTGCAAATGGAGTCATATGCCTCCAAATGAAAGTAAGGTTCCTCTGTTGCTAGACCCTTATACTTAGCTAGACTTTGGAGGGAATTTGTTCTCACCTCAAATGTTCTCCCTTGTTGATTGTGAGGAATAACCACCGGAGACGGATTATTAGTAATTATTGGTTGGAAATGAGCTTCAATACCCCTTACCATCTCTTTTGCATGCCTTCTTGGTACCCCCATTGGTACTCTTGGTTGACCCATTTGCCTATAAACGGGCTTTGGAGGTGCAAATTGTTGAAACTGTGGTTGGGGCATTTGTTGTTGAAATTGTTGATCTTGTTGTTGCCCTTGTGGTTGCCCTTGTTGTGGAGCTTATTGTTGTTGCATAGCCAGTGGCAGTTGAACTTGTTATTGAACAACAACTGGTTGTTGTTGAGTTTGTTGTTGAATAACTGGTGGTGGTTGTCTATTAAGCTATTGCACCGATTCCGGTTGTTGCCATAGACCATAGGCAAAATTTCTCGGATTTACCCTTTGAGTTCCATCACCTCCCGTGTAGTAACCTTCCACTTCATACCCCTCAAATTCATTGTCAAACCCATACTCGTAACCGTCACCTTGCGTTCTTGAATGTTGCATGAAAGGTGGGGGTTGATATTGGTAACTTGATTGTGGTGGTTGAATGGTTGGTTGTTGGTTTTGTTGAGATGATGATGCACCAAATGTGGGGAAAAGGTTGGAAATAGATGGCAATGTGAATGATGTTGTATAGGTGTACTGATGTAAGGCCCCGATCCCTGTGCCCTACTTTAGCGTTGGATTTACTCATAAACACGGTTTCAAATATCAGAGTTAATTAAAACCTCTCACGGAAACGTTAACTTCAATCATTCGTTACAAAGCATTCAAACTTTTCTTTAAAGCATATCATAAAACATCATAATTAAAACATCATTTCTTCCATCTTCAGATGCCATTCGTTCAATCCATGCCATGTGCCATTCTCATGCCAGCTCAATAAACATATTTACCTGCGTGCATACTAAAAGTCAGCTACGCTGAGTGAGTTCTAGTTAATCATGCAACATACAATACATTCACATATCATACATACGTACGTATCCGAAGATACATATCCATACTTAACAAGTTACCTTTCTTTCATACATACAAACATACATACATACATACATACATACATTTTCCTTAGCCGATCGAGAGTACGTTCATAGTCCGCCATCTATACGTGTACTCAACGTCATGAACACGTAAAAGCTCCGCAGTCCTTACCTATGTTCACCTTTCATGATACGTACAAGGTCCGCAGCCCTTACCTATACCATTCTACATAAACAACACGTACAAGGTCCACAGTCCTTCCCTATGTTGCCACCAATTTCATAGCACGTACAAGGTCCGCAATCCTCCCCTATGCTATTACATTTACAACATGTATAAGGTCCGCGGTCCTTTCCTATGCTGGCTCCTATCTATAACACATATAAGGCCCACAGTCCTTAACTACGTTCTCATCTATCATCTATAACACGTATAAGACCCACAGTCCTTAACTACGCCATCACATGCCACGTCTATGTCCAACAGAAGTTAGAGGGATTTTGCCATCCTAACTTACTATGTTGGACGTAGAGATCGCATACCGTACATACACCTTCTTTCACGTACTACACGTACAATAAATATATATAACATAGCAAACTACAATATAACATACGGACACACTAGGTATCCTTCACCTTAATCTTCTAACACTTACCTTCCTTGGCAATACGTGCAATATCCAGAGATCGTTCACGCACTGACAAGCTTTCATTCATACCCCGAATTTAATAACTATCATATATGGCATACACTTACCACTTAAGGTAAGTGTATTAACCAATCACATCGAGTTTGCACACAGCCTCGAAAACATAACAAGGAAATGGGGCTAGAAACTCACCTGGATTCTGTTACGCTCTTCGTTAATCGTTATCCCTTCCTTAACTGAGCTCTACTAACTGTATATTGATGTGTGTATAATGATTATCTCACAACTAAGCTTTAAATTTATTAAACGAAAATCCTAAAGAAGCCACACAAAACCGGCAAGTGTACCGATCACTAATAGTATAGCACTAAGGAAGTCCGAGTATCGAACACAAGGACACTTGAAAACGTATCTAATACTTAACCCTAATAAGACTCACCTAAGAATAATATATTTTAAATGATTTTTAATTATTAACTACTTAACCTAACTTAAATTAACATAAAATACTTAAATTAAGAAAACTAGATGAAATTTGAAAATAAGATTGATTAATGGGAAAAATGTCTACCTAGGTAAGAATCCTATTGAAGGTATAATAAGCTAATGGATTGTAAAATCTCACGACACCGGTTCCTAAGGATGACACAACTAAGGTTCACTCAGGAAGCTAGATTACCTCTCGGTCTCACTAACAAATCCTAACCTACACTTAGTTGATTTTAAGAACAAACCGGGTGATGAATTGTTAAAGTGCTCTAATGCCGACTCTCTTCTCGGTCTCACCGACACACTACCCTAATAGAGCAAATACTACGCAACCAGGGATAGAGGAACAATTTATTTCAACTTAAACTAGGTCAACTAATCGCTCACAAACCCAAACCCGACAAGAACTAAACCCGCTCTCGTGCGATCCTAGTCCTAACAAATAAAAGCTATGAGACGAGTTTACTTCCTATCACCTCTTGGTCTCTAAGAAGGTGTCTACCAGCTGATTATATTCAATTAATACACTCACTTAAACCCTACGGTTGTACTTCCCGCAAACAAACCCTAAACACCAAGTAAAGAGTTCTAACAAGCAACAATCAATCAAAACTCATTCAATTAATCAAAGCAAGAGGTATATGAGTGTAATTAACAAATTCACGGCCACTAAACACAACCTAATTCAATGTTAAAACAAACTTTTCATTAGCAATTCAATCCATGATCATCAACAATCCAAACTACGTACTAAAACCTAACAATAATCATCTAACCTAGGTAGAACTAACAAGTTTAGCTACACATTAAGTTTGGACAGCAGCTAACAATGGATTTAAACATCATAAACATCAACATAAACATCATATTAATCATTTAACAATCTATCAAGATCATACAAAATCCAATCTTCAATTCAATTGCAAAAGAAATCAAGTTTAAAGATCATATCAACAAGTTATGAATCTTGAACAAGAACACAAAGTATATGGAATGTTTACTACCAATTGGGGCTGAGTTTAATGATTAATATCAACCCTAGCTACTGTCAACAACCTTCTCTAATGATCTTCTTCTTCCTCTAGCCGCCACAAGCTTCAAAAACACTTTTTTTTCTTTCTTTTCTTGCCTGCAGATTGCGATCGGACTAGGGGGGCTGTTGATTTCGACAATTAGGGCTGGTCTAGGGTTCTTATTTTCTTCAATTAACTTAATATATTATGCATAAAAGGCTTGGATCTTGTGGGCTTGGGTCGGGCCTTGAGTTTAGTCTTCAAAATTGATCAAAAAGGCCCCTAGAATCTTCAAACTTTACTCTTTTCTCCATCAAAACAAATAACCTACAATTAAAATTCAATCTTCGTAAAATCAAGCAAAAACCATCCATAACTCTTATTAATTAAACAATTAAGTACTTAAAACATGATAAAACGATACGGAAAGTAAGTGTGTTTTACAACACATCATATATTAATTACATGTATCAATACTCGTCCTAATCATATTATTCATATTTCAGCCGAAATGGCTAAGTCTGGTCTATTCTAATGGTCCTGTTTTAGAATACATTTTACTTAGAATATTTTATCCTTAAGCACTAAGGTATTCAAATACTTTGTATTTCTTTCTTTCTTTATCGTATTCAAGTCTTTCCATGTATACTATCATGTATATAGTATTCGGGTTTGCATAACGTATGCGAACCATTATGCAATTGATCTTATGCACGTATGCGAGTTTCATTATGTATTCGAATGACCCATATGTAATCGAGTCCCTAACTGTATTCGATTATACTTTGCAATCGCATCCCATGTTGTATTCGAGTACCCCATGTAATCGAATCCATATCGTGTATGCGAATACTTGTATTGTATTCGAAATCCATATTGTATTCCAAACATTCCAAGTATTCTAGTTCAGGCCATGTATGTGATTGTACTCTTGTAATCTAACTGGACCATTTTATTCGAATTAAGCTGTTGTATTCAAATGAGATTATTGTAATCGAATGTATCTAATGTATGCTAAAGTTCCAATGTAATCGAACCATTCATAGTAATCGAGTTTCCATTTGTAATCGACCTTAACGATGTAATCGACTACATTAATGTATTAGAATGGGCTGAACAGTTTGGTCCTTTTTTTATCACCATTATAATTACATATCATGACTTTAATACCCTATTATGGTTTGGTATTAGCCCGTAAACATATTCCTAACCGTTTTCGGCCAAAACTTGACCCGTGCAGCCATAAATCTTGAGCCTTTATGGCTTAAAACGTCCATAGGCTAGATTTAGGGTTTCTTTTATGAGTCGTTTATAACCATGAGTTTGTTAAGTCTATTTTAAACATCAAGTTTGCAACTTTATCGCATAATAAGGTCCGATTTACTATCCTACTAAGTTTCATGCAAACCCAACTTCGTTTACCCGTTCATCTCACAAACCGAACACTACTCGTTTTACCCGAAACGAACCAACTAACCCGTTTACTATCAATTTCATTACTTTATCAATAATCATGACCCAATATATCATCTTACCAATTTACATGTAAATCCGTTCATGAAAAGTAACCCTTTTTAACAAAAACGTACCTTTGAGGTTTTTGTCTGAAATCATTTGAGAGGCTCAAAACCATATCAAACGAACTCCAATTTGAGTGATTCAAGCGGCCACGGAACCGTCTTGTCTCGATCTACAAACCAATTGGCTCGCCTTCTCCGGAAACCACTGATACAGTCGTCGGAAGTCTTCATTTTTGAGCTGCTACGGTTTTGCTAATAAAAACTGGACTTCCCGACCTCTGATCGAAGATCTGATAGGTGGAAATCTTTATATATTTGTCATAAACACTCAGTTAAAATTTAAGACCGATCTGACGGTTTGATCTCCAGGAATCGTGTCTTTATGGGTGGTTTTCTAAAAAACGGGAATTGGAGAAGTGTGTGTTTTTTATGGTGTATGCTATGGTGTAGAGATGAATGAAAATGGAAATGATTAGGGTTTAAGGGGTATTTATACTCTCTTAAGCCCATGGACCTTAGGCCCATCTTTCCTTTTTGGTCCATAATTAATTTCATCTAATTAGCCTACTTATCCTTCCATATTTATTATTTTATTATTTATCTATTAACTCAAGTAAACTTTTCCACCATAAATAAATGGTATATTCATTATTTATTCTTCGAAATTTTAGGATGTTACAACTGAGCAGTGATAGGTTCGGTTGTGTGAGTTGGTCTCAATTCACTTGATGCAGTAGGTATGGTAGAAGTGATCGGTGGAGATGGAATAGGCGGAGGTGTGGATGGCAATGTTTAACCTGAAGTAGGAATTATTGATTCCGTGGTGTCATTCGATGCAGTTGGAGAGCCAAGAAGCTTGTTCTCCCTAAGTAGGACTTGGTTTCTTCGAAGTGTTCGATCAATCTCAGGATCGATAAATAGTGGTGATGACATGTTAGATCTTCTAGTATGCATACACCTGTAGGTACCTACACACTAACACAACCAGCATAAACCCGAAAATAACAAACAAAAAAATACAAAAACTAACAAACTTTGCGCACTACTCCCCGGAAACGGCGCCAAAATTTTATGTGAGGTCGAATACTCACTCAAAAATAAACCGATTACAACTAATTAGATAGCGATAAGCCGGTATCGAACACAGGGAGTTGTGGAAAATGTGTTATTAAGACTTGAGTATTATCATTTCTAAGTTTATTCTAATAAGTTCCATGGTATTGGGTATGTGGTAATCATCCTCGGTCTTATTCCGAGTCAATGACCGAACCAAGACCGAACTCTCGTTTAAATGCTTTATATATTTAACATTGATTTAACAATGTGTTACATGTAATATTTGTGTATTATAATTTCTAAACTTACTTGATGATTTCCATGGTATTGGGTATGTGGCAACCATCCTCGGTTTCATTCCGAGTCAAGGACCAAACCGAAACCAAACTCTCGTTTAACTCGTTATTTAATTGTTTTAAAACAAGTTGTTTGAAAGATTTAAGTGTTTAAGTTCTTTTATTTACTCTTTTGTATTTGTTACTTTAATATGGATTTGTTGGACCCAAACTTGGTCACATATCAAGTCTTGGACCAACTAAACCAAACAAACCAAACTAAACCGGGTTCACTCGCTTGAAACACACTAGTTGTATTTCGGGCCACCGAATCTCACATTTTCTTTAAGATGTTTTACAAACTAATTATAAATATTTTCTTAAAGTACTTGGCATGTCGGATCCAACTTGATCTTATAACAAGTTTGGATCGATAAAACAGAGCACTCACTTAACGGACGTTAAGGTTCTTCTCAATAGAACTACAAACTTGGTTAAGTTTACTTCTATTTTATTGAGTTATCTTATAACATTTATCAATTTGGAATGTCGGCTTCGGACTTGATTTATTATTCAAGACCCGAACCGACTAATCCGAACGCTCGTTAAATTCCGTTTTGGTGTCTATATAACAAAGGGTCATGCAATATTGCATTTATAACCACAAAGTTACTTAACATAGGTTAAGTAAAACTAATGAATAGAATACCGAGACTCGATTCCGAGCAAACCTTTTTCAAAAACCGTTACTTCAAGTTCTTAAATATTTATGTTTTAAACCTCAAACTTTGATTAATTATTTAACTTGTCATTTTATTTTACTTTAAAGTCTTTCAAGACCATCTTCTAAACCGAAACCCTTTTAACCTAGATCTCACTCGTTGAACTTATTATACCGGATTATCACAAACAACCCTTCAAGTTATTTATTTCATGTGAGTACTTTTTCATCGCCCATTTACCATCTTACGTTTTGGGGGTGGCATTGCATACTTGTTTAAATTCAAATGATTTGTACTTGTGTCTCAAACCACAAATACTTTAGTATATGTTACTTAAATAAATGCTCGATTTGGTGTTATATGCTTTACATGATTACATGCTATATGTTTATTGCTTTAGGCGGGTTGGCCTCAATGAAACTATTAAGTATAATCATATGCTCCCCTAACTACTTTAGCTTAATTGCTAGTAGCATAGGGCAACTCTTATCCGAGTATATTTGGTTTTTACCATATAGAAAGGTGTCTCAAACTATTTACTATTTGCATATCTAAATTGTTGCTATTATTTATTGTTCAATATACGAGTTTTTGGATTTCATTCTATTTTTTTATACTCAAAATCTATGAAAATTTCTCACCAACATTCATATTGACAAAGTTTATGTTATGTAATGTTACAGGTTTGATAATTGCTTGAACGAAGATAGCTTGTTTTGAGACCACTAAGTAATTAGTCGAAGAAACAATATATATTTTTTTACTTGTATTCAATTTGTTTTGTACGAACAAGATGTGTTGTTTATTGATTTATGAAATTAATGGGTTGATTAAATATTATCATTTAATAGTGTCATAGTGTTCTTGAGCAATCCGTTGCACCCCGGCATATTCCGCCGCCTTTGGTCGGGGTGTGACAGATTGGTATCAAAGTCATGACTATAGGATAGGTGGTTAGACGTAACGACCTAGTATAGTTTATGCTTTAGGGTCCTTATACGTGTTGTCTATACGTGTTTACCCTACTCGATTGTTCATTACACTTATTTATTTTTATACTTATTTATTTCATAAATTCGTAAAATATACACATACACACACTCTCATAATAATCAAACGTATCCTTACCTTACCGCAAAAACATTAGTTTTTATCGTGTTTTATGGATCACGAGCTTAACTTGGATCCCTTTGTCTCTAATCTCCTTAAAGATTGTCTCATATGAGACGACCACTTTAAGTCGTCGAATGCAAGCGTTCTGGTTTCCTCCTTATATTTTGATGTTAAAACATAAAAGACAAGGTGGTACGTGGACTAGTGTTTTAACACCTCGTTGTATCTCAAATTTTATTGGTTGTTATTATCGTGATTTGAGTCGCAAACATGAAAGACACGGTGATACTGACGGGTGGTCCATGGGACAACCCTTAATTGATTTAAAGTCGTAATAATCATGTTTTAAATTAGTTTATTTTGTGGAATTAGATAACTACGGTGTTGTTGGTGAATTGCAGGTTTAAAGGAGGTTTCGGGGCCCATTATGATGAATAACGAAGAAACCTATGGAACTGGAGACGCGAGAGAGGTCAAAAGAAGTGGAAATGAAGTCATGTGGCTAAAGTCCACCGTGGTCCACGGTTGGGACGTGGGCCACGGTCCAATTTGACAAAAACAAACAGACGGCACCGTACCGTGGTGGGTACGATGACCGTGGGGTGAACCGTGACCCACGGTTCCACCGTGGGCCACGGTCCAGAATTTTCCAAGAACCAGTCGTAACTGCTCGTTTTGTTTCTTATTTTTAGACTTTTTCCATGTCTTTTCATTATCTTTTCATCCAAAACACCTTAGAGACGAATTTTGGAGAGCAAGTATTTGATTTTGGTGATTGTAATAATTGAATTGGAGATTCATCTACATACTTTAATTTATGTTATGATGACCCGAATGATGAGTGGCTAGTAATCTTTGTGTTCTCTCCCGAATTGTAAGGGGTTCAATTGATTACTTGTTATTCATTTATGATATTTGTGGGATAGTGTTTTGATTCTATGATTAAATTACTATGGTGATTATGATTTTTATTAGTAATTGTTAATATAGTGTAAATACGTGTTCTTGATTATCCGTTCTTGGTACCATAGGCAATCGAGATTTAGTACAAGAGAATTAGGGTTAACTATATAAAACTGATTATTGAGTGACAACCTTGCGTTTTCATAATTCAAGTACTTAGTCCTCTTTTATCACTGTCAAATGATTTTTCACGAACTATGTTTATGTAGTTCATCCCACAAGTAAACGTTAACTGTATCAATATTGAAAACCTGAAATCGGGAGAGAGCGTTCTTTCTTTTATTGTTTAAAACTCGTTTATTGTTTTAGCTATTTTCGTTAATCAAATCCAAACAACCAACTCCTTGAATTTACTTTTGCATTTAGTTTATTTAGTGTAATTTTATACCTACTCAGTAACGCACTTTCCACAAACTCCCTATGTTTGATACCCGCTTATCGCTATCTAATAGTTGTAATCGGTTTATTTTTGATTGAGTCTTCGACCTCACGTCAAATTTTGGCGCCGTTGCCGGGGAGTAGTGCACAACGTGTTTTAGATTTAGTAGTTTTTGTTTGTTATTTTCGGGTTTACGCTGGTTGTGTTAGTGTGCAGGTACCTACAGGTGTATGCATACTAGAAGATCTAACAGGTCATCACCGCTAGTTATTGATCCCGAGATTGACCGAACACTTCGAAGAAACCGAGTCTTACTCAGGGAGAACAAGCTGCTTGGTTCTCCAACTACATCAAACAGCAACATGGATTCACCAGTTCCCACTTCGGGTCAACCAATCCCGACTACACCTCCACAAATCCACCTCCACCGATCACTACTAATATACCTACAGCATCAAGTGAATTGCCACCTCACACAACCGAACCCATCCCTGCTCAATACACCTATGCAACATCATCCACATTGCCATCTATTTCCAACCTTTTTCCTACCTTTGGTGCATCTTCATCATCTCAACAAAACCAACAACCAACAACCAACATTTCAACCACCACCATCTAGTTACCAATACCAACCCCCACCTTTCATGTAACATTCAAGAACGCAAGGTGACAGTTACGGGTATGGGATCGACAATGAGTTTGAAGGGTATGAAGTGGAAGGTTACTACACAGGAGGTGATGGAAGTCAAAGGGTAAATTCGGGAAATTTCGGTTATGGTCAATGGCAACAACCGAAACCATTGCAAGAGTTTAATTGACAACAACCACCACCGGTAGTTCAATAACAAGCTCAACAACAACCACCAGTCCAACAACAAGCTCAACAACAACCACCGGTTGTTGTTAATCAAGTTCAACCGCCACCAATTATTCAACAACCGCAAGGGCAACCTCAAGAGCAACAATTCCAACCACAAATGCCCCTAACCACAGTTTCAACAACAATTTCCAACCTGTTTCCTACCTTTGGTGCATCTTCATCATCTCAACAAAACCAACAACCAACATTTCAACCACCACCATCAAGTTACCAATACCAACCCCCACCTTTCATGCAACATTCAAGAACGCAAGGTGACAGTTACGGGTATGGGATCAACAATGAGTTTGAAGGGTATGAAGTGGAAGGTTACTACACAGGAGGTGATGGAAGTCAAAGGGTAAATTCGGGAAATTTCGGTTATGGTCAATGGCAACAACCGGAACCATTGCAAGAGTTTAATCGACAACAACCACCGCCGGTTGTTCAACAACAACCACCAGTCCAACAACAAGCTCAACAACAACCACCGGTTGTTGTTAATCAAGTTCAACCGCCACCAAATATTCAAAAACCGCAAGGGCAACCTCAAGAGCAACAATTCCAACCACAAATGCCCCAACCACAGTTTCAACAACAATTTGCACAGCCAAGGCCCGTTTATAGGCAAATGGGTCAACCAAGAGTACCAATGGGGGTACAAAGAAGGCATGCAATAGAGATGGTAAGGGGGATTGAAGCACATTTCCGACCCATAATTACTAATAATCCGTCTCCGGTGGTTATCCCTCACAATCAACAAGGGAGGAAATTTAAAGTAAGAACCAATTCCCTTCAAAGTCTTCCGAAGTATAAGGGTCTCGCAACGGAGGAACCGTACTTCCACTTGGAGGCATATGACTCCATTTGCAACATAATTGGGGGTCAAGGTTTTACATCGGATGAGGTGAAGTTTTTGTATTTCAGTTTTCATTGGAAGACAAGGCAAAGAGATGGTTTTACACTTTGCCTTCCGCGTCTATCTATACTTGGGTCGAAATGCAACAAAGATTTTTGGAAGAATTCTATACGGCCCAAAAGACCAATGATGCGAGAAGAATTTTGAGAACCTTCCAACAACATTCGCGGGAAATGTTTCATGAATTTGAGAGGTTTAACATAATGATTAAAAGTTGTACTCATCACGGTATTGGTTTATGGGAATTGTTGAGTGCGTTTCATGAGTGTTTGAGTATGGAGGATGAACAGGATTTGAGGTAAATCGAGAATGGCACATTTGGTACCAATTATGAACAAGATGATTGGGTGTATTTGGAACAAACGGCGGTTACTTCAAAAATAAAGGCCCAAACCGGACGAAGAGCAAGACCGGCTATTGGTAGACCTCAAGTGCAAGCCGTGGAAGAAGGAAATGTATAAACCACTAATCAGGTAATTGATGTTTGTACAAATTGTAACGAGTTGGGTCACGCTTCGGAGGTATGTGGGGTAGGTCAAGCACCGGTGGAAGAGGTGAATGCACTTCAAGGGGGAGGTGGTAGGAATTACAACATGAACTCCAACACCTACCTCCCCGGGTTGAGAAATCACCCGAATTTTTGATATGGAAACCCGGCCACTCAATCGAACCCAAATTTTCAAGGAAATCAAGGCAATTATGTTCCTCGCCAATAATACAATAACCAAGGTAATTTTCATGGTGGGAACAATCAAGGGTTTCAGGTCAAGGGGGTGGCGGTCAAAGCGAGTCAACGGGTCAAAGTTCATCGAGTGAAAATGAAGTGATGGAGATGCTCAAAGTGATGCAACAAGACATGCAACGAAGAAATCAACTCGATGAAATTTGCATGCAAAAGGATGAAGTTAGAGATAAATCCATCCAATCGTTGACCACACAAATGGGTCAACTCGCAACTAAAGTGTCCGACTTGAAGAAGAATAAGGGTCAATTGCCAAGCGACACAAAGGTAAATCCTTCTCGTAATGTTCCTATTAACCACGTTAGTGTTTTAAGAAGTGGTAAAGAATAAAAAAGGATTCATCACCGGGTGTGGTTGATGGGGAAGTTGAGGATATTATGGGTAATGAAAGTGATGATGAAATTGTAACAAATAAACCCACTAAACATGTCACTTTTGAAAAACCGTTACAAAATCCGGGTCAAACTTCAAATTTTACACGATAAAAATAAGGAAGTAGAACCAATTTCGGTCCCATTTCCCTCGGCTTTACTCGACCCGGGTAAGAAAAACATCATTTCTAGAAGGGGTCCTCAAAAATAAGAGATGTGGGAATTTTTCAAGCAAGTAAAGGTAAATTTGCCTCTACTTGAGGCAATTAAGCAAGTACCCCGCATATGCAAAATTTTTGAAAGAATTGTGCACTCAAAAGAGGCAGCAAAAAGTGCCTCTACGAGTAGATTTACCTGAGAGGGTAAGTGCGGTATTAAAAGGAGATCTTCCTCCTAAGCTTCAAGATCCGGGAACGCCCTTAATTAATATTCAAGTAGGCGATTTTCAAATGTCTAAGGCGTTTCTAGATCTTGGGGCCGGAGTAAGTATTCTTCCGGGGGGTTTATACAACCAATATGATTTTGGTCCTTTAAAACAAGTTGAGACAACGGTTGTGTTAGCCGATTTGTCCCATAAACTTCCCCGGGGGATCGTGCGGGATGTGATAGTAAAGGTTGAAGAATTTTACTATCTGGTTGACTTTTTGGTCTTAGACTACTTATCGGTTGATTCGACCCAACAACAAAATGTTATATTGGGTCGACCGTTTTTAAACACCACTCATGCTATTATTGACCGTCGATCGGGCACAGTTGATATGGCTTTTGGAAATAGGAAAATGAGATTAAATGTGTTCACTAACGGATCTAATGCTTTATGTGGTGATGAGTGTTTCATGGCAGATATTGTTGACATGTGTGAACCGCATGATTATGAGGAAGATGCTTTGAAAGCATGTGTTTGTGATTTTTCTGAACAGGTACATCTTTGCGCATTGAGGATGGAAGAGATAAATCAAGACGTGTTGGTGGTAAAAGAAGGACAACCACCATGGACTCATTAAATTGAAAGTCTACCAGCTGTGATCGATTCGGCTACAAAACCATCATTGGAAAGCCCACCGAAATTGGAATTGAAGGATTTGCCTAGCCATTTGAAGTATGCGTTTTTGGGGGATAATGACACGTTATCGGTCATTATTGCATCTAATTTAAAAGAGGCCCAAGAACAAGAATTGTTGAAGGTGTTGAAGACGAACAAGGCAGCCATAGGTTGTGTCACACCCCCATCTTAGGCCTAGGAGTATGATCAATAGTTGGTACCACAAGTGTAAATAAATCAGAGTTACGTTAATTTAGCGGAAGTCTTATAAAACTTGTGGGTTTAATTTGTAAATATTTGCATTAAATAAAAGTTGGGATTTTAAAAGATTCCCAAACTTAAGTACAAAAGATTACTTGTTTTTACATTACAAAAACCACCATCATTATATACTAAGGTTTGAACAAAAGATCCGAGCCATCGGATTTAAACATAGCACTTCGATGCTTCCAAGCGCAAATCTTGTTCACCTGCAAAATGTAATAAAATACGTCAGCAACGAATGCTGGTGAACACGCTGACGCAAAAATATTTCTTTTAATTTATTAGCCCTCGAGACTACGCCTGCCTCGGCCCAACGTGGCTTAGGAATAACAAAGTCAAATAACACATTATAAATATGAGCCTCTACGCTAGGTCACCTCAGCAAACACCGCAGCGTTCGACTTAGTTAAGTACCCGTAAATATACACATAAGGTCGTACTGCCTGCAGGAGAGCATCCTACGACCAAGGGTGGTGCGATCATGTCCACACATCGCATAGTACCACCTATGTAAGAATCCAGACATACGTATACCACAGCCTGAGGGCTAGGTTTATACCCTTATTCATAATGGTTTTAGGAACACATAGTTCCTTGTAAACAATTTCAAATAACAAGTTTGATTCATTTTAAATAAGTAAAGGTTTGGGGGCGTATTCACCTTGTCTCTTTAGGATCGGCTTCACTCACCGTCCAAGGGTCATTCCCTTTCTTTATCTCGCACCTATAGTACGAGTATAAATATTTGTTACTCAGATACACAATCCGGCTTAAGACCTATAGTCTTATATCTCAATCCTCGATTGAACCTTTAGTTCAATTCTTATTTACTTGAAAACCTTTAGTTTAAAAGTAAATTATAAACCTTTAGTTTATATTAAAAACCCGACGTTTCTTCTTCTCCAAGAAACGTATTCTTTTTTCTTTTGTTATTTAAGAATACTCTTATTCATTAAATAATAATTTCATAACAAAGAATATATACATATATACTTACACACATATATATGTTACCTCAATATTCAATAATCTTTTATTCATTTCTTTGTTATGTTTTCTTTTCTTTTATCGAAATATCGAGTATATCCTCGAATTAAGGCTTAAGCCTTTAATATAATATTGAATTATATTGAATTTATCATTACGCCTATCCTTAGTGGCGTATAGAAACTCTAGGGACTCGAGCAGCACTCCGTCGCCGCTTTACTTTTCTCGATCAACTTTGATATACCAACTTCAACACTCGTCGGCACGTCTTTCGGGACTCTTTGCCATTACAACAACGCCTTCTTGATGATTGAGGGTTGAGTGTGGCACAAACTTCGAGGAAACGGTGTACACAAACAAAGGATCGTGGCACGCTTATCGAGGTGGATCGTGAGTCGGGTTCTCGGGGTTTAGAGAGAAGCTAGAGAGAGAGATGAAAGCTGTGTTTGGGATGTTGAAAATGAGAAGCCCTTGGCTGCTATTTATAGATGAAATTTTAGTCCCTATCACGATACGTGATAGGTTCCTCAGTAGACCTATCGCGTATTGCGATATAGGTCTGCTAACTCACAGCATAGACCTGCCACGTGTTGACACGTGGCAGGCACCGCTACACGTGGCAACACGTGTCAGCAGTGTTGCCACGTGGTGCCACGTGGCGATAACCAGTGCCACGCGGCACACGTGTCAATATGTGTTAGGTACCTCATCGCGATACGCGATGGGGCTCTACTCTGACTCATCACGTAGCGCGATGGGTTAGGAAATCAGAATTTTCATTTTTTGCCCTCAACTTTGGAATTCGTCAAATTTAGTCCCTAGACTTTTTAAAGTTGATACTTTGAACTCGAAATTTTCACGTTGTTACATCCTCCCCACCTTGAAACAAATCTCGTCCTCGATATTGCTTTACTCGAACAAGTGGGGGTATTTCTTTCTCATTTCCGATTCGAGTTCCCAAGTATATTCGGGCCCTCTACGCGAGTCCCATTTTACTTTCACAATTTTCAACGTTCTTTTCTTTAACTTCTTTGTTTTCGAATCTTCAATTTGAATTGGACGTTCTACGAATTTTAAGTTCTCATTTATTTCAACGCCTTTTAATGGCATAGCCAGCGATTCATCGGTCAAACACTTACACAGATTCGAAACATGGAATACGTCATGTATCCCTTGCATTTCCTCAGGCAGTCGCAATCGGTATGCAACAGTGCCGATTCGTTCAAGTACCTCAAAAGATCCAACGAATTGAGGACTCAATGTTCCTTTCTTTCCGAAGCGAACAACGCCTTTCCAAGGCGATACTATCAATAACACTTTGTCACCGACATTGAACTCTAACGGCTTACGATGGACATCGGCTTAACTCTTTTGGCGATCACGTGCCGTCTTAAGTCGTTCTCGGATTTGAATAACTTTGTCGGTTGTTTCTTGGACTATCTCGGGTCCAGAAAATTGATTATCTCCGGTTTCAGACCAACACACGGGCGTTCTACACTTTCGACCATATAATGCCTCGAAAGGTGCGGTTTGAATACTTGCGTGATAACTATTATTATACGAGAATTCCATTAGGGGTAAGTGGTCATCCCAACTTCCACCTAGATCGATCACACAAGCGCGGAGCATGTCTTCCAACGTTTGAATCGTCCTTTTGCTTTGCCCATCGGTTTGTGGATGATAAGCAGTGCTAAGGTTCAACTTTGTACCGAGGGCTTGTTGGAAGCTTTTCCAAAAGTGAGACGTAAAACGACTGTCTCGATCAGATATTATAGACAACGGTACTCCATGCAAAGCAACGATGTTGTTTACATAAATACTTGTTAATCTATCCATAGAGTACGACTCATTGATGGGTATGAAGTGTGCGGATTTTGTTAAGCGATCCACAATCACCCAAATAGCATTATGTTGTCGAGTCGTCTTCGGGAGTTTTGTAATAAAGTCCATGGTAATTAACTCCCATTTCCATACTGGAAGCTCGGGTTGCTGAAGCAATCTCAAAGGCCTTTGGTGTTCAGCCTTGACTTTCAAACAAGTCAAACATTTCGCAACATGCGAAGCGGTATCCTTTTTCATCCCATTCCACCAATAGTTCGACTTTAGGTTGTGGTACATTTTATCACTTCTGGGATGCATCATGTATTTAGACTTGTGAGCTTCATTAAAGATTTTCTCTCGCAATCCTCCAACGATTGGTACCCAAATTCTATTGCCAAGTCTTAGGATACCATCATCACCCTTGACTAGCGAGTCAATGGTGCCATTTCGTTTTTCGTCGGAGATTTGGTTTTCTTTTATCGCTTGAGTTTGAGCAGATTTGATTTGTTCAAAAAGATCAATTTGAAGTTCTAGGCGCAAAGCTCGTACTCTTTTGGGTTTTTCATGCTCTTTACGACTTAAGGCATCGGCCACGACATTAGCCTTGCCTTCATGATACACAATCTCGCAATCATAATCGTTAAGAGTCTCCATCCATCGCCGTTGGTGCATGTTGAGCTCTTTTTGATCAAAGATGTGTTTCAAGCTTTTGTGATCAGTGTACACGGTAAATCGTACTCCATAGAGATAGTGCCTCCAAATCTTAAGTGCAAAGATTATGGCGCCTAACTCTAGATCGTGAGTTATGTAATTCTTTTCGTGTACTTTCAATTAACGAGAGGCGTAAGCAATTACCTTCTTGTGTTTCATTAGTACGCATCCCAAACCGGAGTGGGGCGCGTCACTAAAGACTACAAAATCCTCAGTACCTTCTGGCAAAGCCAAGATAGGTGCTTGTGTGAGTTTTTGTTTGAGTATATCGAACGCCTCTTGTTGCTTCGTTCCCCATTCATACTTGATATTCTTTCGAGTTAAAGAAGTTAAAGGAACGGCGATACGTGAAAAATTTTTGATGAACCTACGGTAATAGCCGGCCAATCCTAAGAAACTTCGGATCTCAGTTGGCGACTTCGGGATCTCCCACTTAGAGATAGCTTCAATCTTAGCGGGGTCCACTTTAATACCGTTTACATTAATAATGTGACCAAGAAATTGCACTTCGTGCAACCAGAACTCGCACTTCGAGAACTTAGCGTACAACTTCTCGGTTCTAAGAATTTCAAGCAAAGTACGAAGGTGAATTTCATGATCGGTCTTAGACTTAGAGTAAATGAGTATGTCGTCGATGAACACGATAACAAATTTATCTAAGTAAGGCTTGCAAATACGGTTCATCATATCCATGAATGCGGCCGGAGCATTAGTAAGTACAAACGGCATAACCGTGAACTCATAATGTTCATACCTCGTTCGGAAAGTAGTCTTTGGAATATCTTCATATTGGACTTTAAGTTGGTGATAGCCAGAACGAAGATCGATTTTTGAAAAGAAGCTAGCACCTTGAAGTTGATTGGAAAGGTCATCAATACGAGGGAGTGGATATCGGTTTTTGATTGTAACTTTGTTCAACGCACGATAGTCGATACACATCCTCATGGAACCGTCTTTCTTCTTGACGAATAGAATTGGTGCTCCCCAAGGCGACGAACTCGGTCGAATGAAACCTTTTTCAAGAAATTCATCGAGTTGTTTCTTTAACTCCTTCATTTCGGTCGGCGCTAAGCGATATGGAGCTTTGGCGATTGGAGCAGTACCGGGAATCAGATCGATTCTAAATTCTACTTCGTGATCGGGAGGAATACCAGGGAGTTCATCAGGCTAAACGTCAGAAAATTCGAAAACGACAGGAACGTATTTGATTTGTTTTGGCTTAGACTCTTTAGTGACATAGGCCATGAATGCAAGGCATCCTTGATTTAAACACTTGTTAGCCCTAATCATGGAGATTATGCTAACTTGGCCAGCGTCTTTGTCCCCTTCAATTCGAATCGTTCGTTTATCGGGGGCTTGATGTTCAACAGTTTTGCTATTGCAGATGATACGGGCATGGTTATCGGATAACCAATCCATACCAAGTACAATATCAAAACCAGCCAGACTCATGGGTAATAAACAGATAGGCAACAAATAACCAGCTAGAAGGATTTTTCCGTTTTCAAGGGCTTCGGAGATCTTAACGACTTCACCGCTAGCAGTCTCGACGCTTAGAGTTTTATCTTATTTAGTTAATGGTTCGTTTAATAGACTACAGAATCTATAATCTATAAAAATCAAATTCGCACCCGAATCAAACAAAACACTAGCATAGGTTTCGTTGACTAGAAACGTACCGGTTATCGTTTCTGGCACGTCGGCGGCCCTTTTTGTGTCGAGTACGAAGACTCGAGCGTTTCCCTTTTTGTCCTTGCCACTTCCACCCGCACCACCAGCAGCGGGCTTGTTCTTCGGGCACTCAAAACTCAAATGGCCCATCTCTTTGCAGTTAAAGCAAGTCATCCTCTTCTTACAGCAATCAGCAGCATCGTGACTCGTGCGATTGCATGATTCACACACCTTAGGAGGCAAGGCAAAGTTGCAACGTCCCTTATGATACCTCATACAAGTTTTGCATTGCGGGGTGTTTGAATTAAATCGACTTTGGTTCACGCCCTTACCCTTGAAGCGATTATTTCCTCCACTTGTTCTTCCTTGAGTTGTTGGTGTCATAACCTTCTTGTCTTCTTCTCTGTTACGAACCATGCCGCTCATTAGATAACCGGCCAACTCCATTGCAGAGTCAGCGGTTTGTGGTAGGTGAGACCTTACCATGTCACGGATTTCCCGCGGGAGTCCCCAAATATATCTCGTGACTTTGCTGGATTCGGGGTGAACCAGCTGGGGGACAAGGCGACAATACTCATGGAACTTGGTATTGTATTCGCGGAGGTTTGTCCCAACGACTTTGAGATTCAAAAATTGCGTTTGAATCTGATCAGTCTCATGTATGGGACAGAACTTAGCCATCAGCAAGGCTTTAAAATCTTCCCAACTCAAACCATACATAACATCTCTCCCTTTGCTCATCAACAGAGCATTCCACCACTCCAACACTTCACCCTTAAACATAAGAGCTGAATACTGAATTTTCTCAATCTCGGAACACTGACTAGTAATCACTATTGTTTCCATCTCTTCGAGCCACCTCATGGTTGAAATGGCTCCCTTGTCACCATGGAACTCTTTCGGTCCATAGTACTTGAAGTCTTTGAATGAACAACCATATATTTTGAGTTTCTTGAACTCATGTCTAACTCCGCCGTCGGTGTTAGACTCATGCACACTCTCTTCAACTCGAGAGGGATTAGGACGCGATTTAACAGGTTTAGAAGGATTGACAGATTGAGAAATTCGATATTGCCTAGAATGAGATCTATTCATGGATTCTTCCCTCATGGCATCTTTTATCCTCTTTTGAATTTTATTCATATATTTCTAGGGAATTTCTTCCTCTCGCTCGTTCTCGGGGCCTTTCCCCTTGTCTTTCATTTCTTTTTCTTTACGAGCATTTTCATTATTATTGCTTTGTTCAGACATTTTCTTTATCTTTTTCAATTTAGTCTGAAATTTTAACAATATTTCTCTTTAAAACACACTTTTATTTATTATACATATATATATATATATATCATAAAAGATATATATATTTTTTTATATCATAAAAGATAATTATATTGAATTTATCATTACGCCTATCCTTAGTGGCGTATAGAAACTCTAGGGACTCGAGCAGCACTCCGTCGCCGCTTTACTTTTCTCGATCAACTTTGATATACCAACTTTAACACTCGTCGGCACGTCTTTCGGGACTCTTTGCCATTACAACAACGCCTTCTTGATGATTGAGGGTGGAGTGTGGCACAAACTTCGAGGAAACGGTGTACACAAACAAAGGATCGTGGCACGCTTATCTAGGTGGATCGTGAGTCGGGTTCTCGGGGTTTAGAGAGAAGCTAGAGAGAGAGATGAAAGCTGTGTTTGGGATGTTGAAAATGAGAAGCCCTTGGCTGCTATTTATAGACGAAATTTTAGTCTCTATCGCGATACGTGATAGGTTCCTCAGTAGACCTATCGCGTATCGCGATATAGGTCTGCTCACTCACAGCATAGACCTGCCACGTGGTGACACGTGGCGATAACCAGTGCCACCGTGTGCCACGTGGCACACGTGTCAGTATGTGTCAGGTACCCCCATCGCGATACGCGATGGGGCTCTCCTCTGACTCATCGAGTAGCGCGATGGGTCAGGAAATCAGAATTATCATTTTAAACCCTCAACTTTGGAATTTGGAAAATTTAGTCCCTAGACTTTGGAAAGTTGATACTTTGAACTCGAAATTTTCACGTTGTTACAGATTGGACAATTGCTGACTTAAAAGGCATTAGTCCATCTATAGTCGTGCACAAAGTCATCACCAACGAGGATGCGAAAACAACCCGAGAGACTCAAAGAAGGTTAAATCCCAATTTGAGAGAAGTTGTGAAAAAAAGAGATAATAAAGTGGTTGGATGCGGGGATTATCTATCCCATCTCGGATAGCGCATGGGTAAGTCCTACGCAGGTGGTACCGAAAAAAGCAGGTATACAGGTAATTAAAGATGAAAGTGGTGAACAAATCGCCACCCGACCGGTCACCGGGTAGCGAGTTTGCATCGATTATCACAAATTAAATGGCGCTACATCTAAAGACCATTTTCCATTACCTTTTATTGACCAAATTATTGAAAAAATTATCGGGTCAAAAGTATTACTGTTTTTTGGATGGGGGGTCATAACCAAATTGCTATTCACCCGGATGACCAAGACAAGACCACTTTCACTTGTCCATATGGCACTTTTGCTTTTCGGCGAATGCCATTCGGATTGTGTAATGCCCCGGCCACATTTCAACGTTGTATGATGAGTATTTTTTCGGATATGGTCGGGGATTCACTCGAGGTATTTATGGATGACTTTTTCATTTTTGGTCCAACTTATGAAACTTGTCTCAATGAATTAGAAAAGGTTTTAAAAATATGTGTTGAGACAAATTTAGTTCTAAGTTGGGAGAAAAGTCACTTCATGGTTCAAGAAGGTATCGTGTTGGGTCACGTGATTTCGGAAAGGGGAATGGAAGTGGATAAGGCAAAGGTCCGGGTAGTATCATCTTTACCTTCACCTAAAAACATTAAAGGGGTAAGGTCATTTTTAGGGCATGCGGGTTTTTATAGAAGATTTATTAAAGGCTTTAGTGTGATCACAAAACCTTTATGTAATTTGTTGTTAAAAGATGCTCCTTTTGATTTTACTAATGAGTGTTTGCAAGCATTTAATGTTTTGAAGGAATAGTTGGTTAAAGCTCCCATTCTACAACCACCGATTGGTCAAAACCGTTTGAGATCATGTGTGATGCTAGTGATACTACTATCGAAGCGGTGTTGGGTCAACGAGTTAATAAAACACCGGTGGTCATTTATTATGCGAGTAAAACATTATCCGAAGCGCAACTTAATTATACAACCACCGAAAAAGAATTGCTTGTGGTGGTGTATGCTTTGGATAAGTTTCGCTCGTATATTTGGGGGAGTAAGGTAATTGTTTATTCGGACCATAGCACGGTTCGATATTTGATGGAGAAGAAGGATGAAAAAGCACGGTTAATTAGATGGGTATTGCTTTTGCAAGTATTTGATTTAGAGGTTCGGGATAAAAAAGGATGTGAAAATGTAGTAGCGGATCACTTATCCCGAATTCCATTAGAGGGTGTCAATAACCCGATGGAGATAAACGAACGGTTTCCCGACGAACAATTGTTAGTATGCCCACTTTGTGAATTATCTAGCAACAGGGTCTATTCAAAGTCATTGGGTGAAGAAAAGAAGGCAACGGTTCATGGCCCAAGTGAAACAATATATTTGGGATGAACCGGACTTGTTCAAGATTGGTTCGGATCAAATGATAAGGAGGTGTATTCCTAATTCCGAGGTGTGGGAAGTTTTGACTCATGCACATGCATCGGCGTGTGGAGGTCATTTTAGCGGTCAAAAGACGGGCTACCGGGTGCTCCAATGTGGGTTTTATTGGCCCACGGTTTTTAAAGATGCAAGTGAGTATGCCGGATATTGTTTGAATTGCCAAAAGTTGGGTAGTATCTCGAAACGGGATGAAATGCCATTGCAACCGATTTTGGTGTTAGAGATTTTTGATGTATAGGGAATTGACTTTATGGGCCCGTTTCCAAACTCTAATGGATTTTTATATATCTTGGTTGCGGTCGATTATGTGTCCAAGTGGGTGGAAACGGTAGCAACAAGAACCAATGACCACTCGGTAGTTTGCAAATTCGTTCAATCAAACATCTTTGCTCGGTTTGGTATTCCGCAGGTTATTATAAGTGATGGTGGGTCGCATTTCAAAAATTTCAACTTTTGAAAACTTTTAAAAAGGTACAATGTGAATCACCGAATTGCTACTCCTTATCATCCACAAACGAGTGGACAAGTTGAAGTGTCCAATCGCCAAATTAAAGAAATTTTGATGAAGACGGTGTGGGTCGATAGAAAGGATTGGTCTTCTAAGTTAAATGATGCATTGTGGGCGTATCGAACCGCCTACAAAACTCCTATTGGCACAACTCCTTATCGGTTAGTTTATGGGAAAGGGTGTCATTTACCAATGGAGTTAGCACAAAAGGTGTTTTGGGCGATCAAGAATGTTAACGCAGATTATAAGGAAGCGGGTGAACTGAGAAAGTTGAAGTTGAATGAAATTAAGGAAATGGTTTAATCCTTTTAACTCCATTTCACTCATATTAATTGTTAATTTAGTATATTCTTCTTTGCCTTTTAACCTATTAAAAACATAATCCATACTCCATTTTTAACAAATTTAACACAGGTGAGAAGTAGTTTAATCCATGTCATGTCATATCTTAATTTATGTTGGGGTTATAGTATACCCATGACCTTATAAAATGCATTTGTCATCAAACTTGTCTTAGCCCTTTCATGATATATTATGTATGGTTGCTTTGTTTTAAAAATATTTCATGTTATCCAGACTATAAATGTTGTACAGTTTGATATCTTATATCCATTATTAAGAACACAAAGATAAAACGGATGACATGAAATACATGTAGAGAAAAATACGGTTAAGTTACATATAAAACTATAAATGTTATATACATAGAAATATTTAGAGATTTAGGAATATAAATATATATATGTGTGTGTGTGTGTGTATGTATGTATGTATGTATACATACACCATATCGTTTAATATGTAATTTATTATACTGTAAAGTGTAAACTGCATATTTATATAAACAATTTAACACGTTATTTGTGCTTTCATTGTGTCGTCTTTGAAATTTATTTATCTTAACCCGTGTTGCACATGTGATCTTTGCCTAGTTGAATTATATGGAACAATTACACTAAAAGTTCAACTATGACAATTTTAATTAACGACAATTATAATCAGCTCAAAGAAACACTAAACAAAATAAAAAGAAACAAATTTAATTATACTACACATTTTATGAAAGAATGATAAACAAGTTACAAATTACATAACTTTTTTTTATTCCATTATATTCTTTTAATTATTAACTAGTCGCCGTCTTCATTTTTGTTCAAAAAATGTATTTTGCTTCTTTAATTGTTTTAAAACTCTGATGTGTGTTCAATGGTCACCGACTTTTCTAGTTTGTTTGTTATTTTTTCCAAATATTCTTTTAACTTTTAAAATACTTTTTACTTTACCTTAAATCATTTTTTATTTCTCAATTTCAACAAATTGGATTAACATAAATCCAAAGTCAACGTATAGTTTGTTTGTTAGTTTTTCCAAATATTCTAACTTTTTAAAATACTTTTTACTTTACACTATGGCTTAAATCATTTTTTATTTCTCAATTTCAACGTATTCATATTAGAAACTCATTTTAACCAAAAATAAAGATGTTTTTAGGAAACAATTTTGTTTTTTTAGAAACTCATTTTTAACCAAAAATAAAGATTTTTTTGGGAAAGAATTTCAAATTACTTTTAAAAAGTATATCACAAAATATAAAATTTAACAAATCCCACTATTTCGGGTTTCTATATCTTTAATCTTAATAAATTCGTTATATTGACATCATGTATATCGGTTTTTTATATGTTACGTTTTTAGAAAACGATGAAGTCTCAAAGAAATACAACATCAAATATTATTATGGTAATTGCTTATTACGAATGACGTATCTGTTAATAAAATCGTATAACTACTCTATTATAAATAAAATCGTATAAATAATGGTAGACATGAAACATTGTTTAAATTGTTTAAATTTCAATAAAATAGTATAACTAATCTACAAATACATCTAGAATTTTCAATGATATTTCATAATATTGTAATATATCGAATACAACTAATCAACAAACCACAAACTGGTGATAAAAGTTGGTGTTCCTGTTATGCTCCTTGGAAATCTTAACCAGAAAGAAGGCTTATGTAACGGTACTCGACTACAGATTATATCTTTAGGTACTCGTGTAGTTGAAGCCAAAATTATTTATGGAACTAAGATTGGTCATACAGTTTTGATTCATAGATCGCCAGTGACTCCATCAGACAACAAAATAGCCTACAAATTTCAATGACGACAATTTCCCCTTGCAGTATGCTTCGCGATGACGATTGACGATAAACAAAAGCCAAGGTCAATCGTTATCAAGGGTAGGTTTGTACTTAAAAGAACCCGTGTTCTCACATGGACAACTATATGCCGCCTTGTCAAGAGTTACAAGTAGGAGTGGGCTAAGGATTCTGATTCTTGATAAACAAGGTAATCTGACCAATACAACAACAAATGTTGTGTACAAGGAAATTTTTCTTATTTATAAAATACTTGTGTAATGGTTTTTTTTTTTTTTTGTAATTTTTGTAATTTGTAGTTGTATTAACAATATATGACAACTGTGTTATTGATTGTATTTTGCTTAATGTTTAAATATTAAAATTTTTATTAATTGCCCGTGTAATACACGGGTCTCAAACTAGTAATCAATGGTTCAGATCTACTTCTCGAACTTCTCGCAGTAATATCACTTCTCTTCTGAACCACCCCTATATATATATATATATATATATATATATATATATATAATATATATATATATATATATATATATATATATATATATATATGGTAGGGTTAATGTAAAAAAACAATATTCTTGTGAGAAGAATAAGAATAGATCTAGGCCTTTGGATCTATGATCTAGTGGTTGAGATTGGTAGTTTCTAAATAATTATATTGTTTCATATTTACATTGTATAGTGTCATATTTAGGTGGTTTGTTTTATTTTAAAGCTATTCTCACACTTCTCACAAAACACTTGTCGGGTTCTTATTCAGAACCCTTGGTGGCAGCGGCATGGCGGTGGTGAATTTATCAGTGTTGTTACCTGATTCTGTTCAGGAACCCTAGGCTTTGTTTGTCATTTGTTCAGGAAATCTTTGTCGAAAGAACTCATGGTTTGATTTGGTCCATGAAACTGGTATGGTTTTTTTTCACGCATGCAAGGTGTTTGATGAAATGCCTTATTTGGTTTTTTTGGTACATCTAATAAATTGGTATTGAGTTATGTTTGATGGAAAATCGAGGTTTCTAATTGGGTTGAGTTTATTTACACACATCACTTATCAGTTATACTCGCATTTTTGGTGATGATTACTCTGTGATTCGGATTGTTTTTATGGAAGACTGTTGGTTGATGAATCTGTCATCTTCTTTGTTGTTTATGGTTGTGATGATGTTCTGGTCTCGGGCGTGGAAATCTATGTTGTAGTCGTGTGCCAGACCTGAGCCTTGGTTAACAACCCCGCGTGAATATTTTGAATTTGGGTTATCTTAGTTTAGTTGTCAGATTCGTGAGTTTAGGTCATAATGTTCGTTTTTGAGTCACGATTTTTACAAAATTTAGTGTATATTTAATTTGCTAATTCATTGTGTTTAGCGTGTATTTAATTTTATTCTTTGTGTTTAGCGTGTATTAATTTTATTCTTTGTGTTGTCAGTTGGCGTTTATTGTTTTGTTTGTCTCCTTTGTGTGTTGTTAGTTGATGTCTATTGTTTCGAGTCACAGTTGTGCAAAACTGGGGTGGGGGTTTCGGGGTTCCTTTTGTATTTGAAAGCTTCTACGTTTTGCCTATATTGTTGATGTTTAGAATAGAGATTATATTGAAACCTTTATGCATTTTTTTTTTGGTTTTTTGTTACCACAGTTACTATGTACACCATTAGTTATGCTAGGCATGGTGGTGATCAGTGATTATGGTGTAGACATTAGGCTATTTGATTATGCTAGGTATTCTTATTCTTTTTAAACTGATGCTCTAAACAAAGAAGCGGCTAAAAGTCAACTTTATTGTTTATATGTTGGTTAATTGAGATTGTGCTTTTAATCGTTGAAATTGGTGATAAACTTGCCATTGCTAAAAGATGCATTGTTTTCTCTTCCGATAACGCCCTTTGACGGGTTTCATTTTGGAATCCTAGGAGGTTGCGGTGGAAAAGCTAAGACAGTGATTTATTTACTGTCGTTGGGTTCCATTTTGGAGCTCTAAGCGATGGTGGTCTGTGGTGGTGGCCGTTGCCGGCTTCCACTTTGGAAGACTAGGAAGCTACGGAAGACTGTCGTCGAGTTCCAATTTGGAGACCTAAACGACGAAGGTGGTGATTTATGGTGGTGGTGGAGCTTAGACTTTTTTATTGTGGCTGCAGATGGGGGTTTTGCACTAATTTTAGGTGTTTCATAACTGCCTTTTGTTAGCGTTGTTGTGTTCGGCTTTTGAGGCGCCTATGATTGTTAATGTATTACAATCGACCCTTCGTATAGCTTATAGCATCTTCTGGCGTTAATCACTTCACACAACAGGTAATCAATTTAATTATGTGTAATCATCATTCTCTATAGCCAATGTTTTTATGCGTTTTACATTTAATCTTTATTTTTGAGATTTTGTTTTTAATTAATTGCAGGTGGTAATATTTATATTAGATTTCTAAATCAAAGCATAGTAGGTGATGTTATCAAAGACCTTGAGAGCAAGGTAAGTCTAGAATTTAAGTTATTTTAGTTTGTTAGAGTAACAAGATTTGTTTGTTGATTTGTCATTTGTTGCCAATTACAAACATCTGTCGCTTAAGTTTTTGAGTATCAATGCAATCCATGTTCTGTCGTAAGTCTAAAAGAAGACAAAGTCAGTTAATCGTTAACATGTTAACGGGGGAGTTTATTTTTGATTTTCAACTTTTAATGATATATTCACAACATGATTATAAGATGGAAAACAAAATTTTGTTGGTCTTTGACATAATACAAAGTCTAAACGGGTTCGGGTCACTTGCGGGTGGAAACCACAAGCACGTTTACCTAAATGGGCTTACTGATTTTTGTTTTTAAGTTTTTGAAAGTATACTCCTATAGAATATCATAAACTATTTATGTTTTTTTTACATAATACAAAATCTAAATGGACTCGGGTAACTTTCGGGTTAAAAAGACGAGCACGTTTACCTAAGTGGGTTCAACCCTATGGGTTATCTTTAGGTTAAAATCAGTGTAAATGCATTTATTAATTGTTAAAATGGTGAGGTTGAGGGCAAGTTCCCTTTTCTTTTGAAGAATGATTTGTCGTTGAATACTATGAGCAATATGCCAAAAGCCACATGTTTGACTTTATTCACAGGTGTAGGTTAAAATTTTTCTTTCAAACTTGCTCTATTTTTTCATTGCGCCATCTCCTGTATAATTACATTTTTTAAATCCCATTGGCCATTGTTTATGTTAAGTTGAAATCAACATGTTTTCTCTTTTAGTTTTCTTTTTGAGAGAATTTAAATGTCACAAGATTTATTGCTTCTAAATTGTTTGTAGATTGTTGAGATATGTGATCTGATAGAAGTGTAAATGTATGCATTCATGATAGGTATGTCATTTTAACCTTGAATTTACTTTTAAAAGTTTTGGCATGTGGATCTTAAGATTAATGTGTTGCAGGGTTTTCTATTAGAGGTGTATTGATTCAAGTTGGACTAAGTTGAGGAGGATTTACTATTGCTTTTTTTCATTACCGCTTGAAATGTTGTACACAGTATGTTGTACTTTTTACTTATTTGTTTGCCTTCTTTGGCTTACACGTGTTGTGCCTTACTTATCTTCCTTTACACGTCTTTTATGCATGCATTTAAAAAAGCTTTTTAACCATCTTTGTCGGCAGCTGTTTTAGGCCGTATTTGGTGGGGGTGGCTATGATAACTTATTTAACCACTCTTGTTCAAACATGTGTGGGTCTTTTGGTTGTTTGTTGGATATTGTTGACATGCGTCGACTGTGTGTGACCCTCTGTATTGGTGGTTGTACTCTTTGTTATGAGAGTAGTATGTTTGTAGCTATGGTTTGTTGTGTTCAATGAAATGTCATTCATTTTTGTTTTTGTAATCGGCAATGGTTTCTTGCGGGGGTCGAAATACTAGTTTTGTATAATGGGCATGTTGAAAAACATGTTCAAAGTCAACATAATGTCCACCTGTGATTTTAGTGAGGCAAGTACCTTCGATTTTGTTCCTAAGATAGTTTTAGTTTGTTAAGAATTATTAGACTATTTCATATAATTCATTAACGTGTCAAAGTTAACGCATATTAAAGGTACATGTCTAAAAATCATTTGTTGTTAGTATATTCAACGTAGTTGAAAATCTTATTATCTTAGATTTTAGGAAAGAGTAGATTTGTGGAAATAGTTTGTACTCCAAATACACCGAAAGTTGGGTTGCAACCACATGTTCTTTTGTTAGTGTCGCAAGTAGGGATTAATGACTTTGGGCTAAACCAGCAATTAAGAAGCTTGCTGAGGTTGTGTTTAAATGACTTTGGGTTAAACCAGCAATTAAGAAGCTTGCTGAGGTTGTGTTTAAATCAGTACAAGTGCTTAATTTTCTTTTCTTTTGTGTGAAATAAATTTTAGGTTGTATTTATTTTAGATTGAAGCGTCTCTGCAGTCTCTCCAAATTATGGCTGATCTTTCACTTCTTAATAATCCCATGGATAGTCACAGAGTTGTTAACAATATTCTTGAATGACTAGCTTTAATATTTGGATTTCAGGTAAATAGTGTTCTTGTTCAAGCCAGCTTTTATAATTTTGTTTTACTTTAAATAATTTTGTTTATGTTATATAATTTTGTTCTCAAATGAAGAAAGGAAATGTTTCAAATCAACGAGAACATTTAACATTTCTACTTGCAAGTATCGATACAAGGTCCAGAGTTTAAAAGATTGTAAGAAGGCAAAGCTTCCAACAGCATATCAAATAACAAAACATATCACAAGTTATTTATACCTATTGCACTTATTAATTATCATTTTTGCATATTTATAGTTAGATAGACACACGGTACAAACGTTAATGGAAAAATTTGTTCAAGAACTATAATCCAAGGTGTGATAATTTGCACTGCACATCAAAACTCAAGTAAGATATTCTCAATATTTAAACTTGTAGCTTTTTTATAATATTTTATAGTATACTTTATTGTTTTTTTATTACATAAGTTTGGACATTGATGCCGATAGGCAGCAGTTAGCTTCTATACATAGAGCTCTGTCTACTTATCTGGGGTGAAGCTTCAAATATCCGTTATATGCCTGAATGTATCAGCTATATTTTCCACAATGTATGTTTATTTTTCAAAAAATAAAGTTTGTGCACTTTCTGTTGTTATACTTGTAAAGCTTGTATCATAATCCATTTAGAATATATAATAAACAAACAAACTAAACAAACGAATGAAATTTAATTTCAAATCAAAACTATATCATACACACCTTTTAATGCAACGTAACATTAGTTACCTTCTATAAATTTTGTGTAGTTACCGGATTATTCTTGAAAAATCTTTGAAATGCATTCCAGTCTTGAAGTTGAAAGTAAGATGATTTGACCTCAAAAGTCAACTGAACACATATCTTATGGTTACTAAGCCAAAATTGGGAATTTGAAGTTTTATTTGTTAATATTATTATAAGTGCTGTCTGGGATGGGGAGGCATGGAGGTTGATCGCCTTAGGCCCGATCATCCCAGAAGCCCAAAAATTAAATTGTCTTTTATATATTTGTATATTTATAAAAAAATTGTATTAGGCTCAATCAAAAGTGTTAATAAACAATACCCCATAAGTCGATCAAGCCCAAAATCCAAACTCATACGATACACAATTATTTTATATATTCGAGTTATCGAATTTATATATTACTTAAGACCCAAATTTATACTCGCATTCAACTCAAATTTTTTTAGTGATTCTCAAAGTCGGCCTAATTATTACTAAGGCAATATTGACTGTATGAGATGTTACTAACCACATGTTTTTATTGAATATTTAGATGGCAAATGAACTTCATGGAATTCTGTTTGCTAATCACGTGTATCCAAATATATAGAGTTTGAAGATGCTATTGTAAACAACTCTGTCACCTCCCCCCCCCCCCCTCTCATATGAGACGTAATACAAATGTATATGCGGATCCATTTAACATGAGACTCACTTATGATAGCTTAATCTTAATATTTTTTGTACAGCTTGGAACCCTATGAGAGTTATTGATAGTTTATAAGAAGGCTCAACATCATCATGATCATAAGTAGGTGATTGATGCTGCTGCAACTGTTTATGTGAAAGAAACATTTGTTTTTTGAAGCATGTAAAAATCTTTTGGTGCTATTTTGGGTTTTGGTTTTGCTTCAGGGGTGAGGTGAGCCGTGAGTGTTTTACTACACTATTGTGGTTCTTGTGCAACTCGCAAATATTTTTTCTACATGTATAAAAACATTTCAAACATTAGAACACCTAATAAAAAGTTTTGGTACCGTCTGAATATCTTTATTGGTTTCTCATAAGTAACTCACAACCACTTTATGAAATTGCTATTGATATAAGGCCCCTTCAATATTTCCGTATTGTCAACTCACTTGATGCTGGTGTAGGTGTTATGTACTTAGAAAACATTGTTGCCCTGGCTATATGATGTTACTTGTTTCCCATGTTTAATGTACGCAGTTACGTAAAGGAACGATTCTTTGTATTTCACCCTTGTTGCCTCTTTTCAAATTAAATTTAACTTATCAGTAGATGATTCAAATATTTGCTTGAATGGTTGATTCTTGGCATATTACTATGTTTGATAGCTACAAATTAAAAATGAAATTTCTTCTTTATCTCTCTATCTATTACTTTTTTTTTGTCGCTTTACCTGACATAAGATTCAAATTACACACGCTTCCAATTGTCTTCTAAACAGCAGCAACACGTTGTCGCTACTTTCAAAGAATTTACAACCAAAAGTCACAGTGCTTAGACCATGGCACAAGCTATCCCATTACTTCAGCATACGATAAGCACATATACAACTCTACCTGCTACAACCACTAAAGGCATTTCCAACACATGATCTGACATTGTTGGATTGTATTCACAACATTCATAGTTGAAGACTTAAACGAATATAAACTGGGAACAAACGACCATAAATGGAAAAGCGGAACATTCAATAACGAGTTCTGTACTGTTTTGTGAAATCCACATATTTAAGGCGACGGGTTTTGTTGTTGGCTTTTCATACTTACATGGAGAAATTCAGTAACAGAACCTTCCCAAGACTGTCAACAAAACCTCGAATGGATATTTGGTTGTCATTCACAACGACCTCCACATATTGGACAGTATATTTATGGAAGACGATAGGTCACACATGGACAAAAGTATGGGTATTCCCCCAAGAAGGCCTATACTATTAGGGTTTACCATAACATACATCAGCACAACTACTGGCAAGTTTATGGCCGTATCAGAGAATGGCGACACAACTAAGAATGGCGACAAATCCTACTATCATTTTTTGTACTATCAAGGACAACAAGCCATTGTTTTTACCGATACTCTAGCAACCCCGTAATAAAGATTTTATTACCTTACAAACTTTGGCTTTATAGCTTTATTATCATCCCCTTTATTTTAATCATGCAAAATTAGAATTTTGTGTTCTCAAACTATCTTTCTTTTTTTCATTTCTTTTTTGTTTATTATGTTATACTTGGTTTAACGAATGATGCAATGGATTTTTTTTATGTTTACAGTTGATCTGAACAAACAAATATACCTAACACGTCATTTACCATTACTTATACGATTCCAATGCATTAAGATCTTTAATTATATACGACCTACAAGGAACTAAAAAAATAAAATTATCACATGATCAATTGCTAAAAAAATGTTCCTCCTCACTGACACATCAATCTAATGATTCATGTATAAAAAAAATAAACGGTCGAATTCAATACATCTTTTGCATTCGAAATCCAGTATAAATCCCATTATAAATCTATGTACATCCCACTTAGCACATACATCATGTAAGGTTAATCATTATTACGAAATTAAGAACATATTTAGTGTTTCATCATTATAATGTCTCTCCCTGTATTTAAGTTTGTCATTGTCGTATCGATTTCTTAATTCACATTCGTACTTGTGAGTTTGTAACGCCCAAAATAAAAAAAAATGGTTTCTACAAGCTAAGTAGCACTTAGTTTATAGCACCATCGATCTAGTATATATGCATACACCATTATGCATGTGCACAATCAACTCACATAACCCATTACACACCACACTAAACACTACAAACCAATACGAAGCGATAACTTACTCAAACCCGCAGCAACGCGCGAGCATTTTTGCTGGTTATATTATTAAGAAGGAGTGAAGGACAACCATAGTAATTTCACAATTAGAGGACAAGAATAAAAAAGACAATTCACAATTTGGCAGAAAAAATAATTTGTCATTAAATCATTTCATTCTTCAAGCGTGTCGTACAAGTATACGAAGCCTCACGTTTAGTGTAATTACTCTTTAATCCTTTTGAGGATGCAAAAAGTTTTTATATATATATATATATATATATATATATATATATATATATATATATTTCATTAATGCAAAGGTTTGAAAGATATAATAAAGCCCAATAAACTCCACAACTTTATATTTCAATTAATTATTATTAACGACTTCTCAATCCAACAGGGAAGTTAAACGGGTCAATCCTAACTCCAACAATCCGTATCAATTTGGGTTTCTTGTACTAATACTAAATAGAGCAATAGATGCTTGTTGTCTTGTAACACCGCGTCTTTTACCCTATAAAATTTGAGCCTAATAAACTAACTTAATAAGTATAAGGACCAAAAATGAAAATTCTGAAAACTTCACCCATCGCGATACGCGACAGGGCAAACATAAGCCCATCGCGTAGCGCGATAAACTTGCACACGGACCCAGAAATGGGCGGCGTAGCGATACGCTACGGCCCAAAACATAACGGTCATCACGTATCGTGATGACCGTGCTGAGTCATTGGACACGTGTCCAACCACGTGTCAACATGTGGCACGATATAATAGGCCACGTGTCACCACCAGATAAGGCGGCGTCAAATTGCGGCGTCGCGATACGCGACGGGGTAAGAGGAACCCATCGCGTATCGCGACGAGGTACGGATTTTGCCTATAAATAGAAGGTTAAGGATTTGGACTCCCTTCATCCCAAATTCACCTTCATTTTCACACACATAGCCTAGGGAAATGTGCCCTATTGCCGTGACGAGCCAACGTGCTATTTTCTCGTGGTATGTGCAAGAAACGAAGTTATAATCAAGCTAGCAATCATACAATCGAGTAGATCAAGATCCTGCCTTTTTCTTGTTATCATTCTAATTATCCGAGCTAAGGTAGGAGTTATGTTTAAGTTACTTAAATCATAGCTTAGACAATCAATCGAGGCTATGGCCTTTAACCTTGAAAGTATTTTGCAAACATTCACATTCATAAACAAGTTTTCATAAACGTTACTTCATATCAAAGTAATGTTAACCAAAGATATATTTTGACAGGCATGTAGTAACTGTAAGGGTAATATCACTAGTAGTAAGTTTCTTGCCTAAGAAAAAGTAATTCGTACAAATCCCAATCAACCGAGGGACCCGTTTATTTACCTGGAGAAACTTACCAACGTCTTATAACCAATTAAGCCAAAGCATGCTACATCAAACGTCACATAAAAACTAAGAGTTTTCATTCACAATCAAAGATAAACGATTTCAAGGTTAAGCTTAGCAAAAATAGCTTAATCAAAACATCATTCAAGTATTTATACAAACCTATTTATGTATAGGTTAAATATCA
The DNA here is from genome assembly GCF_021521415.1 of Bidens hawaiensis. Classification (NCBI taxonomy): domain Eukaryota; kingdom Viridiplantae; phylum Streptophyta; class Magnoliopsida; order Asterales; family Asteraceae; genus Bidens; species Bidens hawaiensis. Next base: position 18,324 of record NW_027497054.1, on the reverse strand, counting down.
TTATCAATCAATCAATCAGTCAAGGTTTTCCATCACCGACGGTACAGGTGAATACGTTAACCTTTTTAATCAGTCAAAACATATTTATACTCGATAAGATGAATGGGTGTTTGTCTTAACGAGTCAGTCAATGTTTACATGAGATTATGTGATATCTAAAACGTTATAATACAAAGTAGAGAATAAAATCAACTCAGACCGAATAGACATGTGTCTGGATCAAAACATAACCGTTCAGCCTAATCATTCAAAGGCTACGTGGCTGCGAGCTAATGGTCATAGCTAGTTTCCCATTAAGGGCTACGTTGCTCAGAAATAATTGTGTGTGTAGGGCAGTGGTACATAGACCGGATGTAGAAATGCTTCCGCTGAGACTTGTAGAGAAAACTATATTTGTATTGTAATGACATTCAAATGTTTTATAGAGTCACACGTGTTCACCAGTATATTGTTAACTTATTTTTCCAACCCATTGCAGGTAATTAAGCATAAGTAGCATTAGCAAGGATTGGAGTCTTAATAAAGATAGAAGCGCGTACAAGATGGCTCCGTTTTTTATAACTAAAATCCTTGTAATATGAATCATATATTTTGTAAACTAAATACTTGGGTATTTAATTCCCAAGTAAATTTTCAATGTAAATTTATATTATATTCAAACCTAAAGTCTTCCGCTAAAATTTACCCATAACTCTGATATATTTACAAAACAGGTACCAACTTGTGGTCACACGCCTAGGCCCTAAGTCGGGGTGTGACAGGTTGGTGTCAGAGCCATCGGTTTCAGCGAATTAGGTATTGAAAACATTAGTACCTAAGCTTTAACCATAAAGTTATTATTATACCATTATTATTCATAGGGATAAGATAGGATTGGTAAACTTCCTATCCCTAAATTCAAACTAAAGTGCAGATGTCTTACATTAATTATCTTGGTCATAGACACCGAGTAGCAATCCGATCAAAACCGACAATCAACTACGAACCATCCGATATGGAGAGTAGCAATAGTTATTATACAAGCTTTTTCAGTCACAATCAACCGATCATTCCGATGTTACCATATGGGAGCCAACCTGTGTATCTCCCGGGAAGTCAACAATACCCAATCGAAATCTCAAATAACACTGCCGACAACATTCCCCAGTACTATCCATCCGACATTCCCATATATCATCCTTCCGAGGAACAGGAATTGCAGAGTAAGATCAAACAGGAGACTGAATCAGAATCATCTAGCTGGATGAATTGTCACTCTGACCAAAGGAGATGGCAATTCGGATCACCACCTTTGAACTATCAATACCAGATCCCACCGACCACTGTTGAACCAAGCCGTAAACCAAGGATGAGAGTCATCTTGCCATACAAAAAGAGATTAGTTCAATCACCAATCAAGAATCCTTATGAATCAGAGGAAGAACCCGAGGAAGAGGAGGATCCCGAGGAAGAAATTGAGGAGAACGAAAATCCTTATTTTCCTCCGTATGTTGGACCAAGACCTTCCATATCACAACAAGCTAAAGAAATCCGTGAAGAGGCAAACCTGATCGAGGAATTTTATACAAATAATGTCCCCGATGAGGAAATGAATACATACGTTGCAAATCCACACCTCTATCCACAAGAGAACGCTTATCTCTTCCCAGCTGCATCCGCACCAACAGGAAACCCAAACCCGCCAAATTCAGTGATGGATAAGCTAAGGAATGAGAAAGTGGACAAAAAGAGAATAGGAAAGAAAATAGTTAAGAAATGTGACAAGATGAAGAATCTTGTTAAAAAGTGAATTAAGGATTAGAAATCGTTGTTATGTACTACTGTTAACTGTTATGTTTTCTTTGTAAGATAAATAATGTATTATAAAGAAAGTCTGTCTTTTCTCTGAATTTTGTTTTATTCATGTAACAGCATGTCTAAAGCTAACAGTAATCAAGAAATGCAAATAAATAATAAAGAAAAGACCGTTGCAGAAAACATAAACAATGATAAAGAAAAGACAATAGCAGAAAACGTTCAAGCGATACCGAAAGACTATGTGCTCGGTATTCGCGATTTGATAAAAGAAGCTGTAACACCACTCTATGAGCTAATGAAAAATGATACAAGTCGAACCGCCTCTCATTCTAATAAAAGGGTGAGTCGAAGTAAAAGTAAAACTGCGAACTCTAAAAGAGAATCAAAAAGAGGAACTGAAAAGAAAAAAAGTAAGAAGAAAGAAAGTGGAAAAAAGAAAGAAGCAAGTGATGAGAGTTCGACTGCTGAAAACGACCTCCGTGATAAAACCAAGAAGTTAAAGATACACAAGGGTTGTGATTTCAAAGTATTCAAGGTTTATAATCCCAAAGAGTTCCATGGAGATAAGGGAGCGATAGTTACCCACCGATGGTTGTAGGAAATGGAATCAATTATACTGATAAGCAAGTGTACGGAAAGTGAGAAAGTGCAATATACCTCTCAGATGTTCAAGGGAGAGGCATTAGAATGGTGGAATACCATGATCGGAATTAAGGGTAGAGAAATTTTATACAATCTGGACTGGGCAATGTTTAAAGCCATAATACTAAAGAAGTTTTGCCCAATTAACGAAATGGATCAAATTCAAACTAAGATGTGGAACCATAAGGTTGTGGGAACAAATCTCAAGGAATATAACACCAAATTTCTTGAGTACTCCAGAATTGTACCTCACTTGGTCACTCCTGAAATCAATAAAGTTACCCGCCATATTTACGGATTACCAATAGAAATCCGTGATTTAGTCCGTTCACACATGCCGTCCACGACAGAATCTGCTATGGAGTTGGCCGGGCATTTGATGGATTGAATGATAAGGAATTGGGATGAGAAGAAGAAGGATGATGGGAAGACGCCAGTTGGAGGAAAAGTTATGAAAAATAAGAAGAAAAGGGAAGGGGCGGTTGTGTATAGTCGCCCTATTTGTAATTCATGTGGTAGGAGACACTTTGGAAGATGTCTTCGACCAAACAACACGGTTACATGTAATTTCTGCAAGAGACAGGTCATGTGGAAGCAGACTGCACGAGGAAAACAGTGGTATGGTTTGATTGTAAAGAAAGAGGACACTTTAGTAATGAATGTCCAAAGAAGAAGCCGACGACTATGATGGCTGGTGCAAGTAGCAGCGGTGCCAAGACCGATGCCGAGGAAGGAAACGCTCGTGTCTTTATGATAGATGATATACATAGAAATATACATCTTTTCGGCATTAAATAATCTCTAAAAACTGCAATTTATATTTAATAACATAGCATAAAAGACTACTTATCATAATAAAACATAATTTCAGGTGAAACCAAGCCTCAAACGAAGAAACAAGCAAATAGATAAAGAAAAACAGAAGAAAACACAAGAAAACAAATAAACACGCCCCCATGCCTCAAGAAACACGCCCCCATGCTTCTGAAACAAGAAAAGACAAAATCTGGAAGCAAAAGCACGGGGCCGTGCTCAGCATGCATGGGGCCGTGGACGGGAATGCAGAAAAAACAAAGAATAATTGAGCACATGTCACTAAACAACACGGGGCCGTGCCTGCTAACCACGGGGCCGTTGCCACCTCACACAAAAGACAAAACAAATCTGACACATGTCATAAAAATACACGGGGCCGTGCTCATCATGCACGGGGCCGTGCCTCATCGTCCAGATTGCCTATAAATAGTGGCTCATGTTGCATTCATCAAGTGTGCCTTGAAAAGAGTTCTCTCCGGTTTTCACTTATAAAAACACACACTAACACTCACTTTGAAGATCTAGTGAAGAGTTTGAAGGCTTGGAGGTCATCACCACTAATCATCATCATCAACCATCATTACCATCATTAAGAAGAAGGATTCATCTACACTTGGTTAGATTGTTCTAAGTTTAATCATGTATTTGTTGTTATCAATCATCTTAATGTCTATCACTATGCTCATTATGAGCTAAACTCCTTTTACCATCTAAAATCTATGAAGAAGCTTTGTTTTACTTGATGATTAATCAAGACATGTGATGTAGTCTAGTAAAGTACATGGTTATATTACAATTATCTTTTGATGAGAAATGTTTCACCATCTTAAATCACTAAATCAAAGTTGGTGGTTGTCAATATCATTGGCAATCGTTCATGATCGATTCATGTTCTTGAAAGATAGAAATACTTTGATACATTATCGAAACACGGATCCTTATATTGTACTTAGAAATGATGAGATATAAGTTATGGTGAATTTTTCTAAACCTTGGTAATCCGAAAATGGCTTTGCTTAGGATATCAAATTAGTCAAGGAAACCATATGTTAACGGAATGTGTAATTATAACCTACATAAATCAACCAAGGGGAGGTTGTGTGATGAACTACAACCACCCGAAGTTGTTAGAATTGGTATTTGAGAAATCGAAGTCAATAATCTTTCTACTTTACGAAACTACTTGTCAACTCAAATCGACATCATTGAGATGGTATGACATTAGGAAATGGTGGACTTTAAAATGCGCATACCATCTCCTTAGTGCTGAAGATGCTCACTTAAGGTTTAAGGAGCTATCTATCATATATTGCTACGACAAGTCTATCACATGTCTACATATTAATTACCAACGCTAAAAATGCAATGGATTTTTGATCTTAGATGGTAACATTCGCATAATTGAACAACCCGTTTAGAATCTCTTGTCTCGGTCACCTATATATTATATATATATAAGCATTTATATTTTATAAAAAGCTCAAAAAAATTATTAACCCCAAAATGATTAAAACCTCCGATTAAAGTAAAACAACGATTTATTATTAGAAACATTTGTGTCCACGGATCGATACTTGGTTCTTACCAATACTATTTTACATATACGATAGGTACACTTGCCTATTTTGTGTGTGTTTAGTCCTTGTAGAAATCACTTTTATAAATTTAAAACACGATCTTGTGCAAAAGCTAGATATCTAATCATACTTTTACAAGCCGCGCACACAGCACATCAAAGTTTTTGGCGCCGTTGCCGGGGACGCGGTACGTTTCTAAGAACGATCCAAGTTTTTATTTAATCATTGTCTATAATTGTACAAATTTTTAACTTCTATTTTATCGTATCTTTAATTTTATTAAATATTAAACTATATAATTTTACGGCTAGCCTAATTTTTAACATTTATTTACCTTACTTTTGAAATAGTTTAACTAACTTAGGCATTAGTTTAGTTTAAAATAGCTTAACTTATAGTTCAACCTAGACTAACTTTAACTAACTTTTACTTTAGTGTAATTTTGATTTAGCCTCATGTATGTCCTCTACTTTTGAGCGTGAGCTTGTTTCTCCAATTTCTGAACCGGAACGACTCATTCGTCGACGAACTCGTAAACGGACTGCAGAAACCACCGAATCAATCAAAGACGAATCAGTAGACACCACCACATCAGGAGAAAATCAAACCGAAGAAATGATGGCGGCCCAGAACAAAGAGCCGAACATGAGCCAGTATGCCAAGACATCTCTCGAAGGCTACGGCAATGGAGTGGCTCCACCCAAAATTACCGAAAACTTTGAAATCTAATCTAGCACCATTCATATGGTGGAAAATTCAGTTCAATTTCATGGTCTCCTCGACGAAGACCCTCTTTCTCATATATCTCGATTTTTACGAATTTGCGGAACTTTTAAAATCCAAAACTGTTCAGACGATCAAATCAAACTCAAACTCTTTCCTTTCTCTCTAAGGGGTCAAGCCTTAGAATGGATAGAATCCCTTTCCTATGGTTCCATCACTACCTGGGATCAGATGGTAGAACAGTTTCTCCTAAAATATTTTCCTCCCGACAAAACTGCCAAATACCAAGCCAGCATTACCGGATTCCGGACCGATGATGATGAGTCGTTACACGCAGCATGGGAAAGATACAAAAGTATTCTAAGAAGATGCCCACATCATGGACTGAGTGTATGGTTACAAGTTCAAACTTTCTTTGACGCACAATCCGGTCAAAACAAACAGGCCATCGATCAAATCGCTGGTGGAGACATGGGATCCAAATCACCTAACGAAGCATTTGAAGTCCTGGAGAAAGCCACAAAGAATAGTTTCTCTTACAACCCACCAAGATCTACACCTACCCATAAAGGAATACACCACGTCGATTCCAACACTCTTGTTACAGCACATCTTGAAGCCCTTTCTAAAAAATTCGAACAGCTTCAAGCCGAACTATCAAAAACTAGACTCACTTGTGACACTTGTGGGGCAAATCATAAGACGAGTGACTGTTAACAAGCCATCATGGCCATGGAAGAAGTCGATTTCATCGCTCGACAGAACAACGCTTTTACCAACAACCACAATCCAGGATGGAGAAACCACCCGAATTTCAGCTGAAAAGACAGAGGTAACACTCAAACCCTACCCGGATTCGAAAAGAGACCGATGAATCATTTCTTCCAGCCTGAACTACAATTCCAAGATCAAAGTTCCAGTAGCCATCAGAATCCAAGCTATTCAAAAATTGAAGAAATGTTGATTCAAATCATGACCAAAACAAATGAAGCTGAAAAGAAGGTCGACTCAAGAGCTGTTGATATCATCGGAGTATTGCTGAAACATGAAGCTGACCTAAAAAGTCAACAAGCATCATTGTAGAATTTAGAAACTCAGATCGGACAGATTTCCCGACAACTGTCTGAAAGACCACCTGGAGCTCTTCCAAGCAACACTATAACAAACCCAAATATAGCAGCCAACGCTGTTACATTAAGAAGTGACACAACAACTGTTGCCTCACCAACTTCAGAACCAGTTACGGAAAAGGAACCCCCTGATAAAACACAGGAGAGACTGATCCCAAAGGGCACCGTACAACCCAAGGAGCCAGCCCGAACTTATACTCCACCTATTCCATACCCTGGACGGCTGAAACAGTAGAGATTGGAAGCTCAGTACGGGAAGTTTTTAGAACTCTTCAAACAACTCCACATCAACATCCCTTTCGTCGAAGCCATTGCTCAAATGCCGACATATGCAAAGTTTCTCAAATAAGTACTGACCAACAAAAGGAAGTTGTAGGAGCTCTCGCACGTCACCTTGAGTAAAGAATGCTCAGCTGTCTTCCAAAGCAAGATGTCGCCGAAAATGACCGATCCAGGGAGCTTTATTATCCCTTGTCTCATAGGAAATTTGTCTGTTAGCAATGCCCTGGCTGACCTAGGAGCTAGTTTAATGCCTTATGCGGTTTTTTCAAAACTAGGGATAGGAGAACCAAAGCCCACCCGCATGAGCATTCAGTTAGCAGACCGATATGTCAAATACCCTCGGGGCATTGTTGAAAACATGCTTGTCAAAATTGACAAGTTTGTTTTCCCAGTAGATTTTGTGATTCTAGACATGGAGGAAGACAAAAGTGTACCTCTGATTTTAGGAAGACCCTTCTTAGCCACTGCAAAGGCTATTATTGATGTTTGCACCGACAAACTCACTCTCAGGGTCAATGACGAGGCAATCACTTTTGACATAGGAAAATCTATGCAATATCCGCAACATCACGATGACGCATTATATTGTATCGACATCATAGATTCTATCGTGAGTTGCTATGTGCGAGATTCATCCATCACTAGCAGGATGGAAACATAAATCTTAACCGAAACCATCACCAAACCTATCTTAGATAACGAAAATCTCAATGCTATCAACAACAATCAAGAAACATCAGAAATGGTATGTGAGATCACCGAGAACAATGAAAAATCAAAACCATCAATCGAAGAACCACCAGCCTTAGAGTTAAAAGAACTACCAAACCATCTCGAATACGCCTTTTTAGAAAAAGATTCTCAACTCCCAGTAATTATTTCATCTCACCTTTCCAAAGAAGAGAAAGACGAACTTCTTAAGGTTCTCAAAAACCATAAGAAGGAAATCGCATGGAATATCATTGATATCAAAGGCATCAGTCCCTCCTTTTGTACTCACAAAATTCTCATGGAGGAAGAATACAAACCCGTGGTCCAACATCAAAGACGTCTCAATCCCAACATGCAAGATGTGGTGAAGAAAGAAGTAATCAAACTCCTTGATGCCGGATTAATCTACCCAATCTCGGATTCACCTTGGGTAAGTCCCGTTCAAGTGGTGCCCAAGAAGGGAGGAATGACGGTTGTAATGAACGAGAAGGACGAGCTAATACCAATGAGGACCATTACAGGCTGGCGAGTTTGCATCGACTACCGGAAGCTTAATGACGCCACAAGAAAAGATCATTTTCCACTTCCTTTTATTGACCAAATGCTTGAGCGATTATCTGAAAAAATGTTCTACTGTTTTCTTGATGGATTCTCAGGAGAAAACCACCTTTACATGTCCGTATGGAACCTTCGCCTACTGAAGAATGCCATTTGGACTATGTAATGCTCCAGCCACCTTCCAACATTGCATGGTGGCCATCTTTCATGAAATGATCGAAAACTCTATGGAAGTCTTCATGGACGACTTCTCAGTGTTTGGAGATCCCTTCGATCATTGTCTGAAAAACCTAGACAAAATGTTGTCTAGGTGTGAAGAAGTAAACTTAGTACTCAACTGGGAGAAATGCCATTTCATGGTCAAAGAAGGCATCGTTCTAGGTCATAAGATATCCCAAGCAGGTCTAGAAGTTGATAGAGCCAAAGTAGAAACCATATCCAAACTTCCACCACCAACTTCAGTCAGAGCCATTAGAAGTTTTCTAGGTCACGCAGGCTTCTACCGCTGCTTCATAAAAGACTTCTCCAAAATTGCTAGACCTATGACCAAACTTCTAGAGAAAGATACACCATTCGTCTTCTCTGAAGAATGTGTTGAATCATTCAACACATTAAAAGACAAACTTGTCAACGCACCAATCATGACTACACCCAATTGGACCCTTCCATTCGAGATCATGTGCGATGCAAGTGACTTTGCAGTTGGAGCCGTACAACGCAAAGAAAAACATTTTCACCCAATTTACTATGCAAGTAAAACTCTGAACGGAGCACAAGAAAATTACACCACAACAGAGAAAGAGTTGCTAGCAGTAGTATTTGCCTTTGAAAAATTTAGATCCTATCTAGTTCTTTCCAAAACCATAGTTTACACCAACCATGCCGCCATAAAATACCTCTTCAACAAACAAGATGCAAAACCTAGACTCATCCGATGGATTCTACTACTCCAAGAATTTGACATTGAAGTTAAGGACAAAAAAGGAGCAGAAAATGTAGCCGCAGACCATCTTTCGCGCTTAGAATGCCCAGCTTCAAAAGGACACCACGAGGAAATTATCAATGATCATTTTCCACATGATGTTCTCATGCATATCCAAGCAATCATGCAGGAGGAATATAAAAGTCCTTGGTTTGCTGATTTCGCGAACTACTTAGCATATAGAATCTTAAGGAAAGGGCTCACTCATCAGCAGCGGAAGAAATTCTTCTCCGACCTTAAGTTCTACTTCTGGGAAGACCCTTACTTGTTTAGGATAGGTGCCGATCAGGTAGTTCGGAGGTGTGTATCAAGAAAGGAAGCCTTAGATATTCTTAAACACTGCCATGAAGGACCCACTGGGGGACACCACAGTACAGCCACCACGGTCAGAAAAGTGTTTGATGCAGGATTTTTCTGGCCCACTGTAACACCCCGCAACCGCAGCAGAAACGTAAACGGGATGCGACAGACACCTCTGATATCAACCACATTGTTTATAAAGAAAACTGAATGCCTTAATATACTTCAAAATTTCATTATCTCGTATTTCATTACCGTCTAGGTGATACACACATCATACAATACGATACATAATTCTATCTGTTATAATGTTTCCTAACATCCCGCACGCAAATCTTACACACATCAAGCACTTAGCACGTAAGCAATCACTTCATCTTAATTGTACCTGAAAAGCATGTGAGAAAACGGGTCAACTACGAATAGTTGGTGAGTTTCACAATTTTAGTAAACCATGATAAATCCATATCATAATATAATATTATCTGGGGACACTGTTAACCCAGTACTGTACTCACTCCGGGGACAATGATAACCCGGAAACACTTCTAGGGACCCCTGGGGACACTGTTAACCCAGTACTGTACTCACTCCGGGGACAATGTTAACCCGAAAACACTTCTAGGGACCCCTGGGGACACTGTTAACCCAGTACTGTACTCACTCCGGGGGCAATGTTAACCCGGGAACACTTCCAAAGACATCTGGGGACACTGTTAACCCAGTCCTGTACCCACTCCGTACAATTCCCGTACAATCAAATATTTATAAATACACGCAAATCCATGCGTTCAGTATGTACTTAAACATTTAAATAATAACATGCTTTCCGCCCCGGGAAAATATTTAAAAACAATTCAGAAAAAGGGGCTCGTGAAACTCACCTTAGCACATGCAAGCAGGTAACAACAATCATTATCAATTAACGCGTCCAATCTGTAATATGATCCCTAAGATCGTTATTATACACTTATTGTTTATATAATCTTTTAACCGTATCAACTGGTACATCTGGAGACACTGTTAACCCAGCACTGTACCCGTTATGGGGGCAAGGTTAACCCAGTAACACTTCTCCGGACTCAGATTGTGATGTCGTTTAGAGTTCCATGGTCACAACTACTATTAGTCGTTTTTCTCGTTTTGCGTGCCTAGCACGGTTATCCGTTTTTATGTTTCAAAAATGAGTTTGGTCACACACGACCCGAAAATAGTGGTTGACTGATAATTTAATTAAAGATGTGAAATTATAGCTAGGTTTAGACGTCCCGATTGGCCGCGGGACCCGTTTCCGTCTTTGGCGTACCGGAAACTGTTAAAATAGGTTAAAATTACTCAAATCATCCGAATTATTTTCGGATGATTTATTTTTACTTGTCTAACTCATTTATATGAAAATAGTTCATTTTTAGGGTTTTTATACACCAGTCAGCTCGCTTAAGCGAACTTCACCGGTTTACGCGTTTTAACTTTAAAAGTTTGATAATTAGCACAAATAATTATCTGTTTACTCTCGGATCTTGAAATTTTGCAAAAATCACTTTTTAACAGTGGGGAATTTTATAAAAATATTTCCAGAATTAATTCTTATATTTAAAATTTATTTATCTATTTTTAAACACCATTTAAACACTAAATATGTCGTAAATACCAAACGATCTTAGAAAAATCACAAATTTTTCCTGGATGTCCCCTGCCATCCACATAGTCCCCTTTAATTTTCCCAGAACCAAAATCTTCTTTTACATGCCATTTTTACTAAAACCGAGCTAGGACACCCTAGAACTCGTTTAACCGAAACGACTACTTAGACTTCTCCAACTGAACTCAAATTTTGTGTGTGACTTATACATGATATAAAAAGCTTATCTGCAATTTTCCAGAATTTTTCATGATATTTAACTATTTTTCACCATTTTTGGCCAAAACCGAGCATTAAATTCACCAAATATTCATCCTTTATCCAAAAATTACCAAAAATTCACAGAACTCATATTTTCATGTGTTTAACACCTCTGTAAAATTTCATGACCTAACTCTAAAGCATCAACAATCTGTCCAAATTTCCCAAAACCGAACATAACCGAATATACCTTTCGTTTTCCGCCACTACAAGCTACAAACTCGTCTTTCCGCCTTATCTACCACTAAATACAGAGGCTACAAACAACATACCACAATACCAAGCAAGTTACACTCACGATCAAGCCATTTCTCTCATGGTTACGGTTATGATACGAAAAAAAATATTTAACCCGTAACAATTCGTTTTTGATTCGTTTAACTCCTTTCTTGGACCAAGATCCCTTGTATAACCCGTATACATCACTTGATCACGCAAGAATCGGTTTTCATCTTAGAAACCTCATTTTCTTGCAAACAAACTCAAGAAACAAAGGTGGAAACGTAAATAACTCGACTTTTTACCTCGGTTTTCTTGATACAAGTCTCGGTTTTTGATCAAAGTGTGGAGAGGATTGATGGATGATGCCATGGCTTGTTGTAAAAAAAGAAATGAGGGGGTTATACCCTCACTTATTCCGATCGGGATTTAGGAGGGGTGGGGTGGGACCCACTTCTCCAATCTTAGCCACATGTTTGGATTTCGGGAATCCGGATAATGTTTTGGATAATCTGGTTCAGTCCGTTTTTCGGTTAAATGTTTAACTCGGCTTAAAACGAGGCTAAAACGGTCGTTTTTCGGCTTAAAAATGAAATTTATATAAAACCGATTTAAAAACTTCAAAAACTTAAACCATGACTTTCATTAACTTAAAACGTCATATTATTAGTTATTACGCATCTTTTTCGGCTTGATCGATCGTCTCTTGCTCGGTTTGGTATTAAAGGTTTCGTTTAACATACCGACGTACTATTAAATCGAAATCCTTTTTCTGTGCTTTAATCCACTTATCCCGAAGCTTTAATACTTCGTAACATCACTAAATATCATATATCTCGTCTATAATTGAACCCTCGATTCATTCGGGTTTCAATAACTATCGATCGTTTGATCGCATATTCAATACGGTGAATTATATATTCACGTACAATCAATACAATGAACCATGTATTCTCGTATAATTACCATGGTAACTCATGTACCCGACATTACATATGACGTAACTAACGTCTACCGGTTAGGGTATACCTGGTTTCGTCGGAATCGTTGCATTCTCCCCCCGTTAAGAAATTTCGTCCTCGAAATTTTACACGCCTACTATCTCCTTTCGAGAGAAAGGTGGGGGGTTTTTCCTTCAGAATTCACCCTCGCGTTACCAAGTATAATCTGGTCCTCGCTGTGAATTCCACTTAATCTTAATTAATAAAGCTTGGTATGTCCAAACTGTTTAGTTTTCCCGTCTACTATCTCTACGGAATTAGTTATGATATCAAGCATGTCTTCTATGAGTACCTCTATTACTAGTACTTTCGTTGCCTCATCGCTTAGGCACTTTTCAATCCGTATACATGGCAAAATATCATGTATAGTACTTAGCCCCTGGAGTACTTTAATCGATAAACTAAATGACCAACCATGGAGATAGTTCTCATGGGGTCCAATATATTAAGAAGCTATTTTCGGTTTTGCCAAACCTCATATCACCTCTCTCTAAGGTGATGCCTTAAAATGCTTTGTCACCTCTATTCAGTGACAATGGTTTCCTTTGAACGTTGGCATAAATCCTTTGCCAACCTCGCGCTACTTTCAACTTCTCTTAAACATTATAAATCCGATTGTTTGTTTCTCGAATCAATTCAAATCTTATGGCTTGATCGACACCCATTTTCAATTTAACAAATTGGTGATAACTACTTCACCCATAGAAAGCTTCAAGCTCTCGATGCTTCCTTCCCCTCCTTCCAATAATGGAAGTAGGATGACTATTTCGATCTGAGATCATTGAAAATGGTACTCCACGACGAGTTACCATTTCATCATCATGAATTTGGGCGAGAATTCATTGTGGTAATCGTCATAGATTGGGATGAAATGCGAGGACTGGTTAATCGATCCGCGATTACCAAATTTACCTCATGCCTTTGATATATCATGGGAATTTGCGTCCCGAAATCCATTGTAATTTATTCCCACTATCATTGGCGAATTTTTCTGTCGTTGTGGCGTTCCCTAGGGTTTTTGGTGTGCAGCCTTATCTCTTGCATAACTTAAATATTCACCAAAATACGTAACCATATCTTTCTCCGAACTCGGCCATTAATGAAATCCTTTCAGGTATTCGTATCATCAATAGTCAAATCCGATCCCAGATGTATGGAATATTTCGATCTATGCGCTTCGTCCATGATTAAATCACGAAGGTCATGGAGGGTCGGGATCCAAACCCGATTTTTGAAATAGAGAATTTCGTCCCCGCGCTGTTAGAAATTCTTCTCATTGCCGTGAAATCCCTCCTTTTCCAATTGTTCCTCTTCTAACGCCTCACGTTGAGCGACTCGAATCAGGTCCGAAAGGTTCGACTGGACTATCATCCCCAGCGCTCGCACTCGCAATGGCTTAACCCGATCTTTCCTACTCAAGGCATTGGCTATGACGTTAGCCTTGCCGGGGTGATAACGGATGTCACAGTCATAATCGTTTAACAACTCGACCCATCTTCGTTGCCTCATATTCAGTTCTTTCTGATCGAATATATGCTGCAAACTTTTATGATCGGTGAAGATGGTGCACTTCGTACCGTAGAGATAATGTCTCCAGATTTTAAGTGCGAAGATAACCGCTCCCAGTTTTAAGTCGTGAGTAGTGTAATTTTTCTCGTGTACTTTTAACTGTCGGGAAGTATAGGCTATAACCTTATTATACTGCGTCAACACGCATCCTAACCCTCAACGCAATGCGTCACAATACGCGACAAAACCATCGTCTCCATCGGGGAGACTTAAAATCGGCGCTTGGCACAATTTTAATGGTTTCTATCTTTTTTAGGTCTATGTGAAATCCTTGTTGCTTTACAACATGACCAAGGGATTATGCATTCTTTATTCAAAATCACATTTCAAAAACTTCGCGTACAACTCCTCTTGCTTTAACACTTCCACAATTTTCCTTAACCGTCGATCGTGCTCTTCTTTACGTTGCGAATATATCAAAATATCATCAATGAATGTTATGACAAATTTATCAAAATAAAGTTACAGACTCGGTTCATGAGTTCCATGAATGCTGCCGGCGCATTTGTTAGCCCGAAAGGCATAACTAAGAATTCATAGTGGCCGTAGCGAGTCCGAAACGCTGTTGTTGCAACGTCCTCCTCTTGGATTTTTCATTTGGTGATAACTATATTTAAGACAAATTTTTCTAAAAATAAATCGCCCTTTGCAGTTGGTTAAACAGATCATTTACTTCGAAAAAGTGAATACCTATTCTTGTTCGTCACTTTATTCAATTCTCCCTAATCAATACATATCCTAACACTTCCGTCCTTCATTTCCCAAATAACACTGGTGCACCCCATGGCGACTAACTAGGTCGTATAAAACCTTTATCCAATAATTCTTGCATTTCAGTTGGCGCAAGTCGGTAAGATGCTTTAGCAACAGGGCCAGCTTGAGGTATTAAATCGATTCTGAATTCGACCTGTCGGGTTGGCGGTAATCCAGGAAGTTCTTCTAGGAAAACTTCTGGATATTTAAGTATCACTGAAACATCTTCTATATGTTTTCTTTTAAATACTTTGGCAATCGCGTTTGTTAAATACACCACGTCTTCTTGTCGTAAATATTATAACATCTCAAGATGAGATTAGAGTGGTAACATAATACCGTACACTTTTCTCTGTATCTAATCGCTTCACCGTCCGAAGGAGAGCTTCTAATCATCTTCTTTTCATATTTGATTTCAGCTTCATGTTGAGTTAGCCAATCCATGTTTACTATTACGTCAAAACTTCTTAACTTTACTGGTCGTAGGTCAATAAGGAAATGATTAATCGTTCAGAGTAATAGGACAATTCCGAACAATTTAGTTAACCATTAGGGATTTACCGTTAGCGATTCTACCGTATGGGGTTCTATAGTTTCACTAATCGGTATCTTTCCAAATGATAGGAGGTTAGCAGGAACTAACTTCTATCGACGACCGTAAAAATATCGCTGAAGCCCGTTGATTTAAAACTACAACGTACTTAATACCACCTTTGGATCATGACGTGCTTTATTCGAATTACTCACAAAAGCACGGCTCCTTGCTTGATCAGAGGTTGATGCTTGTCTTGAGGTTCGTCTTCCAACGACACCTTGGTTCAACTTTGGGCAATTTCTCTTGAAACGTTCTGTACTGCCACATTCATAGCAAGTACAACTGTTTGGCATAATTTGATTTCTTTGGATGGATTGTTATTGAGGTTGTTGGGTTCGGAGTGGTTGTACACGAATGGGTTGGGGTTGCCGGTCCACATGGCTTCAGTTGGTTCTACAATTGGGGCATTACGTCCATCTTTACCATACCTGTGGCCTACTATCACCCGACATTCTTCTTTCTGCCGATAACTATATTTTCCACATTTAAGGAAGGACCCTTTATGCGGTTCATGTTTTCACACCAGAACTAGTCTTAGTATAATTCTGGGTTTGTAGGACATACCTACTTATTCACAAGTCTATCTTGCACTATACCTTTATCATTTCCCTTCTTTAACACTCGACGTTTCACCTAACGTCCTTCCATTCCGCTTCCCATAGAATCAAATATATTAATGCTGGCTTGTGACACAACCCTTCCAAAGGTTGTATATTTTACAGAGTTGACTATACTCCTTATCGATGGAGTTAGCTCCCAATATAGTGCTCACTTCGCTTAATTTCAGGAGTAATTAGCCAAGTTACCAGACATGACAATTCCTTCAAACGATTAGCGTGTTCTAAGTGATCAGCACACAACATTTCTATCTTTCATAGCTCAGTTTCCAATCTCTGAGTTTAATTACTCGAATAAAAGTGCTCTAGCACAAGAATTTTAAATCCTGACCATATCATCTGAGCAATAATTTTCTAACTATAATTTTGTACCATCGTGTTCCATCAGGATACAACATAATCTACCAACATATCTGTAGCATATTTCACTACCCAATGTTCTAGACTCTTACCATATCCTTAACCATTTCGATCTTTCTATCCACTCGCTAATCTATTCCTCCCTTTACCATCAGTAAACTATTAATAATCCCCTTAACACAACCGAATAAACATATCCTTCATACCGGATCTAATTCATTACGACTACTATTCATGTTTAGTTTATAACTAATACTTGTAGTCATAATAGTATTCGGTGGGATATTAACACTCTTAGTAATAACACTAAGAATTGAAATATTCATAATCATGTGATTGTTCGATCTATAAGTCTGCGATCACATTTGCATCAACACTAGCAGTGATCTATGATACGGCATTCGGTATCATCATCTGCTATCCTTGAGCAATCAACTGAATCATATCAATCCTCCATCATTGGGAGTTACTCATTTTATGTCATTCTGCCGTACTCATCCCGTACGCAGTAATCAATAATAATCTCACCATATAACTCGTTACCAGCTCAATCATAACAGCAGGTACACATACACACCAAATATTATCATACATATTACACATACCAGTATCTAGTATATATATGTCCCACAAATATAATAACACATGGACTTAACCTGACGTCGGTTAACGTTTAAATATGTTTCATAACCCTTGTCACCAACTGACATATAGATCTTTCTCAATAAGGATTAATGTTTTAATATGCTTGATTTCAATATCCTTCTGCATGTCCAGCATATCCGATACATGCTCACCGTGAGCACCAACGATTACGATACCACGGAGTTATACTATCCGTGTCTATTTGTATAACCGGCATACACGGTATACCACCTACGAACGAACAGCCAACTATGCTATAATGATTTCCACACCTCTTTGTGTATGGGTAATCATTCTATTCGAGAATACATAGGTATAGACATCTAACGGAATGTAAGGATAACATAGGGAGTTACAAGGTTCAAGGTAATCGCGCAACATGGGTTGCCTTCAAATATTATCAATTATTATTATGGGAAACTCTATCACTTGCTCAGTCAATGTCCTCAGGCGTTCTAGGTTCGCAAAAATCGGTAATTCTCGATCTGGAGGGTGGTATGTCTCCTATGTTTGAGAGTTAGAATTACATATATATATATTTCTATATATTATTTTTATCTGCTCATTTATTATCAATTTTTTTTTAACGGAATAAGAATAGGTTCACGTACAGGTCCGTCGTACGTGAGGGTTGACGGTTCAGGAGAACATCTGGGGTTATTAGAATATACGGTACCGGTATTGGTAGGGTAGGGGATTTATCAATTTCAGTTGGGAGGGATGGTTACTAGATATTTCTGGTTAATGTCAAACGGGGAGAATCTAACATGGTACTATCATAACTATGGCCCAATAAGTCAGACTTATCATCAACCGATGCTCTAGAAATTTCAGCATCCTCGGTACTTTTTATTATTTCCTTCCCCGGTTCCTTATCCGGGTCCCATTTCTCAATACATGTACCCACAAGATATGTACATATATATATATACACATTAGCACGTTATAAATAATATTATATACTTTACACATATGTTGCCATTTTTACCTATTAACGTACCCCGTGACTTCCCCTGAATTCCCTCGTGCGGACAAGTCTGTTATTATTTTCCGGACCATAATAACTCACTTGTCCATCCAAGTTCATCCAGCTCTCGTCACTATATGTTATTAGTTGATATTCAGATCCTATTATACTTGAGCT